>NC_057804.1:194124151-194304111 GCF_018294505.1 Triticum aestivum
CCCTGATCTGGGAGAGAGCGAGGGAGTGGGGGGATGTGGGTGCGATGGGGGGGTTAGGGTTTTGGGTAGTGGGGGTTATGAGGGAATGGGGATGGGCCTGCCTCGCTGGGTCAAGGCCCAGTTGGGCCGAGGCGGAGTTCTTCTCTTTTTCTTCTTATTGTGTTTTTAGTTTCCTTTTAGTTTTTATTTTATAAAAATTTCCACTAGTACCTAAATTTTATTTATAATTTATACTACTGTCCAATAATTACTAACCGAAAAAAAATAGTTTAATATTTAATAAAATTCAATAGGTATTTATTTAATTGTTTTAACTACTATTTTAATTATTTTAGAGTATTTAAACACTTTCTAAAAGTGTGGTTTCTCCACCGTAATTACCTATGCATTATTTGTCACAACCCGAACATTTTAGTTTTAATATTTGAAAACTTTTATTGTTTGCCTTGATTTTGAATTTGAATTTGAATCGGTTTCTGTCGTGGATTTGTCACGGCAGATGTCCTTAGTGTCAGGACTTAGTCGTGAGGACAAGGCATCTATGTGGTAGCTTGAGAGGGGTTGAGTGGGACGAGAGACACAAGGTTTTCCCCAGGTTCGGTCCCTCACGGTGGAGGTAAAAGCCTACATCCTGCTTCATTGATATTGATGATGATAACGTTCACGATTACAAGGGTGCTCTTTCGCTACCTTTGTCTTGAGAGCTATTGACTTGTGTGTCTCAACTTGTGAAAACTTCTCCCTCTGGGGGTTCCCTGCCCCTCCTTATATAAGTTGGAGGGGCAGGTTATATAAGGAGTCCTAGTAGGATTAGGACTATCTTATTACAAGTGGAATCCTAGTCTTGCTTACCTTCTAAGGGAATTATTCCTTTTGCCTTCCTTCTCAATCCGGCCCACCATAATGTGAGACGGCCTTCCCATGAGCCGCCTTATGGGCCATTGGGTCTTGTTGTCCGTCTGACCCGCCCACCGGGTTACTAATGAATCGCAAAGCTTGGGGCGGGTTACCCGTGAGTCACCAAGCTGTGGGGGGTCACCAGTGAGTTGCCAAGCTCTAGCCGGATCATACATCCGACCGGGTCATACCACGGGGTATATCCACGACATTAGCCCCCAGTTTAATGTGGATTTATCCATGTTAAACTGATCCTGCAAAATAAACACAAGAACAAATTTGATAGGTTGTGCTCCAGGTTAAAGTTTTTCTGAATCGGCACCTGATCATCCTCAGGTCCTTGTCATTTCCTTCTTGATACGTGTCTATGACTGCATAGCAAATCTCCTTTAGTAGATATGTTCAAACTTTGCCAATGCAAAAGATCCAGGTACTTCTTCTGAAAAGTCCAGGTCAATAGGCCAGCTTCATAGTCAATTTGCTGACATTGGTCTCTTGTAGAAAAATATTGTGAAAAATAATCCATTTGCATCGGCCTCCAATGCTCTCACTTGACAAAAAATAATTGTCTTAAAATTTTCATCTGATTTTCAGCCAGCTTGAAGATGTAGAACTTGTCGAGTTACAATCACCAAAACTGTCGGGTTATAAAAACTAATGAAACCGGGTGATTGTTGCTGACACCGGGTCATGATTGTTGCAGACACCGGGTCAATCTTATGGCGACTTGGTTCTTACTTTTGGAAACGTAGCTTCCCAATCATTGATTCAGCTTAGAGTTAATAAACTTTGCAAATTTGTCCAATAATAATATAATACCTGGTTTGCTCAAAACTGAGAATTTGAAGATGCTCCTCCCTTATATGCATATCACATGTAGCCCCCAACTCTTAAGAGGAGAACATAGTGATATCTTAAGACTTGATTTAATATAAATGTTGCAACTTTGGAGAAATTCGGGTTGTTCATGTAAGTCACCAATCATAAACTACACATTTTGAACTTCCCATGTGTAGCCCCCAAGTGCCGAGTCATTATGCAATAATGAGCAGGGACTTTGTAGATATGATCATGTAGATTTGAGCAGCAACGTGTAGCCCCCAAAGACCGGCTCGGTAAGATAATACTGAGCTAGGACTTTACATGTACTTCAAAAAAAATAACACCAAATGATGTAACTCCCAAGTTTCGGGTTACCTTTGACAGGAGTAATTAGTAGCCCCCAAGGGCCGGCTCATCAATACGTGATGGGTCGGGTCTTCAATGAGTCGAGTTAAAATTACTTTGCATTAGCCCCCAAGTGCCATGGTGCATGCTTGCAGTGACATGGGACTTGCCTACTTGATATAACCATGATTTGAATAATGTAGCCCCCAAGTGCCGGGTTGTGTGCCTACAGCGACTCGGGACTATTCCTTCCATTTAAAATAAAACCACATACATTGTCCGGATAATTTTTCTGAAAGCCTTGAATATTCAATATTGAACTGTGCTCTCTGCTGTGAGCTGGTATTCTTGGATAAAGAAATAATAGCCATTGCTTTAAATCGGCTTTGAAAACCTCAATCATAATACTGGTTATTGATAACCATAAAAAATGCAGCCATGTTGGCTATTAAAGATTTGAATAATATGTAATCCGGTATGAAAACTTCAATCATTCAACACTAGTTATGACAACCATAATGAAAAATCCAGCCAAGTTTTGGCTAGTAAACCCATAGTTAAATACCTGGCGGCTCTTGGACGATGGCAACTTAATATGCATCCATTGTACTCTAGGATGTAACCCGGCGGCTTATAGCCTTTGTAGAAATCCAGAACTGATAACCCTTTTGAAACACCAATCTAGTGTTTGATGATGGGCTTGACCTTAACCATTTAGTTAAGCAATAGCTATGCATGTTCTGCACAAATTTTAAACAACATATGCCCTGGCGACTTAAGGTCAAAAGCCAGGGCGGGTAACAACCCAAACATAATATAGTATTATGTAATTACTGAAAAGACTAAGCAAGGCCATTCAAGCCTAAACATACTGAAGACTTAAAGTTCATAGCCAGGGCGGGTTATCAAACCTCGCATATTCTTATAACAATTAAAAACATACCTGTAAAAATGGCGCATGCTGCCGGCTTACATCGCCATAGCCAGTGAGGGTGACAACCCAAAGATTTATAAGCGCATGATTCCAATTTTGCAATCCAAAGTATACTGGCGACTTAAGGTCAAAAAGCCAGGGTTGTGTACCAAAGCCAAAATATTCATACCATTATTGAAAGACATACATGTAGATTAATACCATGGTGATTCCTTGATAATTATAATCCCAAACCAGTATCAACCCGGAGTCATGAAATATCATCATTTTGATTGCTCAAGGCAAAATATCCTGGCGACTTAAAGTCTGCTTTCAGAGCGGGTTACCAAACCCAATATGCTCAATTATGAGTCATATAATAAAGGCTACATGGCATGATTTTTTAAACCATATGTTAATATGGAACAAGGATATGAATCCAACAATGTTCAAAGGAAACAACAAATCAAAAAAACAAGGCTTTCATAGGCCGCCAAGCCTTAATCTCAAGTGTTTTCATGGGCCGCACATCCACTGAGTTAATCCTTCATTCAAACATGTAAGCCGGCCCTCACATGACCAACCGCCATTTTAACCTTGACAAGTTCAGGGTCTTGATTACAAGATTGACCGTTAAGAGTACGGCGGGTCATTCCAGGATTACCTGGGCGGAGTGACAAGGACATACAGGTAGGATAACCCAGAATTTGGTGTTTACACCTGGCATATAAGTCGATCAAGAGGGTAAGTATAGCTATGCTCATTAAGCAGCAAGCCCCCAAGTGAGCTATAATGAGCCCTCAAGGTAGGCTACCTATGTTTGAACTGCGCACTGCAGCAAGCTCTCTTTGGTAACCTTTAATTTGGGCAGGAAGCCCCCAAGTGATTTGCAATAAGGCGTGTAAGCCGGATCAAGATCATGTGAATAGCTATGCTCATTGAGCAGGAAGCCCCCAAGTGACCAATGATATGATAAGCCAATAAGAAAGGATGCCCATGTTTGAAATGTGCACTGCAGCAAGTTCTCTTTGGCAACCTTTGATTTTTCCGAGAACTCAAACTTGCGAGAGATGAATTCCTCTTGAGTCGGGATTTTAAACTAGATATTGAGAGCTTCAAAGCTTAGCAAGAGATAAATTTCCCTTGAGTCGGATTTTAAACCAGAATCCTTCTTTTTAAGACGGAAATTTTTCGACGGCCTTTAAATTTTCACCAATGTGGTAGTAGCCCCTGAGACCGGGTTATTTTCCCTCCAATGACCCGGGGTTCTTGAATTTGGCAAAATTTGCTAAGTCATGTCATCCTAGCCCCCGAGTCTTAAAACGACTCGATGAGTTGTCTTGAGATTCTTCATACTTGACTATGATATAAACGGCCACATAATTCGAGCAGCGGAACACTGAAATTTTATGTAAACCAAAGGCTTGAGGTTAGTTAACAATCCTCACAATACTGAATGTATATTCCCAGCATAAATCATTTAACAAACCCCGTGACATGACGGTCACTTTTGCAGTAGACAATTGTCCTGCATCAAAAAATATCAGAAGCCGGAGTACTTGTTCTTTAAAAGAAATTAATATGTAATATAAAGATATACTGGATGGATTTCACCTGATATGTTAGGCCGGAAATTATCCGTCGCGGAGTTGATGATCACTATGGTGAAGCTGAAATCAATCACGGGAGAGTCAGCCGCGGGAGCAGACAGATGAGTCGGCCGTGACGTTGTAAGCCGGTGCAGTTGGGCGAGTTAATCCCAGTGCGCGGACAGGCGAGTCAATCCCAGGCATGGTAGGCCGCGCGGACGGCGAGTCGATCGCAGGCGTGGTAAGCTGCACGGACGGCGAGTCAATCGCAGGCGCGGTCCTAGCAAGTTAATGTTGATCGAGCTGCACGGGCGGTGGCTTGCGCACACCCATTCAACAGCAAGCGAGCGTGGACGCCGGTGCATGAAGATGCTAATTCACACTCCATAGGCATAGCATAGCACCACCTAATTTTTCTGGATAACAGTTGGTCCGCAGATAACTTCTGAGTAACTGATATCATACGAAATCCTTCCATCTGAATGGAAGATCCCATAATGCTTCTCAGTAGGATCTCCATTCATTAAATTCTCAATAAACAAAGCCAAGATGCACGGTTTGACTGGTATCTTTGGCGTGAGAGGAGTTCCCTTCCTCAAAAGAGCCTTTGGAGGTTGTTATTGTAATTCCTTGTATTCTCAACTGATGCTCATGTTTAATCTGATCTCTACTAGAGGCCCAGCCAGTCTCTACCACCCAAAGAAGATTGTTGTGGTGAACCATCCTATCGTTGGATGGTTAGAGGGACAGTGGTATCCCCAGCCCACCAGGGGTCAAGTCCTGGTGCTCGCATTATTCCTGAATTAATTTCAGGATTTCCGGCGATGTGCTTTCAGTGGGAGGAGACATTCCCATCGATGATGAGGCGCCTACGGTGACTTCGTAAATTTCAAGATGACATGCCAGCTCAGTATCTCGGAGGTGGTCATAGGGATAGGGTGCGCGTGTATGCGTTCATAGGGATGAGTGTATGCGCGTGTATGAGCGCTTGCGTCTGTACTAATGTTAAAAAAAAGCAGATTGATGTGTGCTGCTATTGTTTTCAACTGCTCGAGGGTAGCAGGCCATTGAAGTCACGTAGTAGTATTAAAAAATAAGCACGCACAATCCTTGCCTCCCCATCAAAACCGCTCTCTCCTCCCCTGTTGTAAATAGAAACGGGTCATAAGCTTAGAGGTAGGACAAGGCCAGGCGGTTTGTGGTGGCAACACCGGCGAGAAGAGGTCGCAGCGATGACTGGCCAGCTCAACGCGGTAGAAACAAGGGCGGCTCTGAGTGAGGAATCAAGGTTGTAGCAGCGACTTGGAGGGACTGCGGCGACACAACAAACATAGCAGCGAGGCTGGTCGGTGGCTCAGACGGCGGGTAGCTCTTTCTCACGGTAGCAACTTCAACGAAGGCAGAGGCAGAGGCGACCGTGCATGACCGTAGAGATAGAGGCGACTCCCGGCAACAGAGGAAATGGTGCGGCAAGCCGGACAGAGCGGGGACGCAGTGGAGGCGACTCAAAACGAAGGCGACGGCGGCTCCCCCACTGCTTGAAATGGCAGCAAGGCTGCAGCGGGGTTGGGCTGCATCAGAAACGGCAAACAAGCAGAACTGGAGACCAGCGCATGCGGGCGGGTCGTGGCAGAGGCGAGCCCAACCCGGCGCCTGTGGCGGCGAAATGCACTGTGTGGCAGCAAGGTCAACCCGGGTGGCGCTGCGAGCCAGACTGGGGACGGTGCAGAGATGAAGATCAAGGCCGACCACCGAAGCAAGATGAGGCCAAGATAGCGGAGGCGGGTGATTCGCGGCCGCTCCTGCGGGTCGCAACTTTGAGCACTGATGAACCTAGCGTTAGAGGCGGTGCTTTCAGTAGTGTTGACTCGCTGCACGGCTAGAGATATGGCAGAGGTGGAGGCGACTCATGGCGGCCAGAGATGCAGCATTGACGGGTGACAATGGCTGTGGAGGCGGCCCATCGAACTTGGGTGTTCTGCATAATAAACCAAAGTCGTACCGAGCATTAACTCGAATTACTGAGTCACTAGACGCACTTGTCTCCGACAAATATTTCTTCCATGCACTCATGTACAAGTTTGCATGAGCAAGCCGTTTGACTGATGTGTCATGAGGAAACGATAGTGATCTGGCTACAGATTTTGCTGGTCTCTGATTCGTGCTCCTCCGAGGACGCTGCTACGTCTTGAGCTTGCGTTGGTTTTCTTTGAATAGGAAAGGGTGATGCAGCAATAGTAGCATAAGTATTTCCCTCACTTTTTGAGAACCAAGGTATCAATCCAGCAGGAGGCTCCTCAAAAGTCCCACGCACCTACACAAACAAAAAAGAACTCGCAACCAACGCAATAAAGGGGTTGTCAATCCCTTCACGGCCAGTTGCAAAAGTGAGATCTGATAGAGATACTATGCTAAGATAAATATTTTTGGTATTTTTATGATATAGATTGGAAAAGTAAAGATGCAAATAAAAATAGATTGAAAGCTTATATGATAAGAGATAGACCCGGGGGCCATAGGTTTCACTAGTGGCTTCTCTCAAGATAGCATAAGTATTACGGTGGGCGAACAAATTACTATCGAGCAATTGATAGAAAAGCAAATAATTATGAGATTATCTAGGCATGATTATGTATATAGGCATCATGTCCGTGACAAGTAGACCGAAACGATTCTGCATCTACTACTATTACTCCACACATTGACCATTATCCAGCATGCATCTAGAGTATTAAGTTCATAAAGAACAGAGTAACGCATTAAGAAAGATGACATGATGTAGAGGGATAAACTCATGCAATATGATATAAACCCCATCTTTTTATCCTTGATGGCAACAATACAATACGTGCCTTGTTGCCCCTGTCACTGGGAAAGGACACCGCAAGATTGAACCCAAAGCTAAGCACTTCTCCCATTGCAAGAAAGATCAATCTAGTAGGCCAAACCAAACTGATAATTAGAGGAGACTTGCAAAGATAACTTAATCACACATAAAATAATTCAGAGGAGATTCAAATATTTCTCATAGATAAACTTGATCATAAACCCACAATTCATTGGATCTCGACAAACACACCGCAAAAAGAGTTTACATTGAATAGATCTCCACAAGAGAGGGGGAGAACATTGTATTGCGATCCAAAAAGAGAGAAGAAGCCATCTAGCTAATAACTATGGACCCGAAGGTCTGTGGTAAACTACTCACAACTCATCGGAGGGGCCTTGGAGGTGATGTAGAGGCCCTCCGTGATCGATTCCCCCTCCGGCAGAGCGCCAGCGAAGGCTCCAAGATGGGATCTCACGGATACAGAAGGTTATGGCGGTGGAAATAGTTTTCCGTGGTCGCTTATGATGTTTTCGGGTTACGGGTGTATATATAGGAGGAAGAAGTAGGTCGGTGGACGCTCGAGAGACCCACAAGGGTGGGGGTGCGCCAGGCACCCTCGTGGCCGCCTCCATTGTTTCTTGACTTCCACTCCAAGTCCTCTCGATCACGTTTGTTCCAAAAAGATCGCCCCCGAAGGTTTCATACCATTTGGACTCCGTTTGATATTCCTTTTCTTCGAAACACTGAAATAGGCAAAAAAAAATAACAATTCGAGCTGGGCCTCCGGTTAGTAGGTTAGTCCCAAAAATGATATAAAAGTGTAAAGTAAAGCCCATAAACATCCAAAACAGGTAATATAATAGCATGGAACAATCAAAAATTATAGATAGGTTGGAGACGTATCAAGCATCCCCAAGCTTAATTCCTGCTCGTCCTCGAGTAGGTAAATGGTAAAAACAGAATTTTTGATGTTGAATGCTACCTAGCATAATTCTCAATGTAATTTTCTTTATTGTGGCATGAATGTTCAGATCCAAATGATTCAAAATAAAAGTTCATATTGACATAAGAAATAGTAATACTTCAAGCATACTAATCAAAGCAATCATGTCTTCTCAAAATAACATGGCTAAAGAAAGTTCATCCCTACAAAATCATATAGTTAGGCTATGCTTCATTTTCGTCACACAAAAATGCTCCCATCTTGCACACCCCCGATGACAAGCCAAGCAATTGTTTCGTACTTAAATAATCTCAAACTTTTTTCAACTTTCATGCAATACATGAGCATGAGCCATGGATATAGCACTATAGGTGGAATAGAATATGATGATGGAGGTTGTGTGGAGAAGACAAAAAAGAGAAAGTCTCATATTGACGAGGATAATCAACGGGCTATGGAGATTCCCATCAATTGATGTCAACATGAGGAGTAGGGATTGCCATGCAACGGATGCACTAGAGCTATAAATATATGAAAGCTCAACAAAAGAAACTAAGTGGGTGTGCATCCAACTTGCTTGCTCACGAAGACCTAGGGCATTTTGAGGAAGCCCATCGTAGGAATATACAAGTCAAGTTCTATAATGAAAATTTTCCACTAGTATATGAAAGTGACAACATATGAGACTCCCTATATGAAGAACATGGTGCTACTTTGAAGCACAAGTGTGGAAAAAGATAGTAACATTGCCCCTTTTTATTTTTTTTATTTTTTTTATTTTTTTGGGGACTTTCTCTTTTTTTCTTTGGCCTTTCTTTTTTTTCTTTTTGGCCTTTTTTTATTTGGGGACAATGCTCTAATAATGATGATCATCACACTTCTAGTTATTTACAACTCATGAATTACAACTCAAAACTAGAACAAAATATGACTCTATATGAATGCCTCCGGCGGTGTACCGGGATGGGCAATGAATCAAGAGTGACATGTATGAAAAATTATGCATGGTGGCTTTACCACAAATACGATGTCAACTACATGATCATGCAAGGCAATATGACAATGATGATGTGTGTCATGATGATAAACGGGTCGGTGGAAAGTTGCATGGCAATATATCTCGGAATGGCTATGAAAATGCCGTAATAGGTAGGTATGGTGGCTGTTTTGAGGAAGATATAAGGAAGTTTATGTGTGATAGAGCGTATTGTATCACGGGGTTTGGATGCACTGGCGAAGTTTGCACCAACTCTCAAGGTGAGAAAGGGCAATGCACGGTACCTAAGAGGCTAGCAATGATGCACGGTATAATCCATGGACTCAACATTAGTCATAAGGAACTCATATATTTATTGCAAAAATCTACAAGTCATCAAAAACAAGCACTACGTGCATGCTCCTAGGGGGATAGATTGGTAGGAAAAGACCATCGCTCGTCCCCGACCGCCACTCATAAGGATGCACAATCTAAGAACACCTCATGTTTCAAATTTGTTACACAACTTTTACCATACGTGCATCCTACGTGACTTGCCAACTTCGACACAAGCATTCTTTAAATTCGTAATCACCCAACTAGCATGACTCTAATATTACCACCTCCATGTCTCAAAACAATTATCAAGTATCAAATTGATCATAGCATTCAATTCACTTCCTATGATAGTTTTTATTATACCCAACTTGGATGCCCATCATTCTAGGACCAATTTTATAACAATAGCAAATACCATGCTGTTCTAAGAGACTCTCAAAATAATATAAGTGAAGCATGAGAGATTAACAATTTCGACAAAATAAAGCCACCGCCGTGCTCTAAAAGATATAAGTGAAGCACTAGAGCAAAACTATCTAGCTCAAAAGATATAAGTGAAGCACATAGAGTATTCTAATAAATTCCAATCAAGTGGGTTCCTCCCAAAAGGTGTGTACAGCAAGGATGATTGTGGTAAACTAAAAAGCAAAGACTAGTATCATACAAGACGCTCCAAGCAAAACACATATCATGTGGCGAATAAAAATATAGCTCAAAGTAAAGTTACCGATAGATGAAGACGAAAGAGGGGATGCCTTCCGGGGCATCCCCAAGCTTAGGCTTTTGGCTATTCTTGAATATCTTGGGGTGCCTTGGGCATCCCCAATCTTAGGCTCTTGCCACTCCTTATTCCATAGTCCATCAAATCTTTACCCAAAACTTGAAAACTTCACAACACAAAACTCAACAGGAAATCTCATAAGCTCTGTTAGTGCAAGAAAGCAAAACCACCACATAAGGTACTGTAATGAAATCATTCTTTATTTATATTGGTGTTAAACCTACTGTATTTCAAGTTCTCTATGGTTCATACCACTTAATACTGGCCATAGATGCATCAAAATAAGCAAACAACACACGAAAAACAGAATCAGTCAAAAACAGAACAGTCTGTAGAAATCTGTAACCCACGAATACTTATGGAACTCTAAAATTCCTACCAAAATAGGAAGTCCTGGGAAATTTTTCTATTGATCTACAGCAAAAAGAATCAACACAAAATCACATTTCCGTGAATTACTACAATTATTTTCGTGCATGCAAAAGTTTCTGTTTTTCAGCAGAATCAAATTAACTATCACCGTAGGTTATCCTATAGGTTCTACTTGGCACAAACACTAATTAAAACATGAAAACACATCTAAACAGAAGGTAGATGAAAAGTTTATTACTAAACAGAAGCAAAAACAAAAAAAACAAAAAAAATTGGGTTGCCTCCCAACTAGCGCTATTGTTTAACGCCCCAAGCTAGGCATAAAAGCGAGGATAGATCTAAGTAGTGCCATCTTTGGCACTCAATTCATAAGTAGCTCGCATGATAGATTCATAAGGTAGTTTAACTTTCTTTCTTGGAAAGTGCTCCATGCCTTTCCTTAATGGAAATTGGAATCTAATATTCCCTTCCTTCATATCAATAATCTCACCAATCGTTCTAAGGAAAGGTCTACCAAGAATAATAGGACATGAAAGATTGCAATCTATATCAAGAACGATAAAATCTACGGGCACCAAATTCCTATTTGCAACAATAAGAACATCATTGATCCTTCCCATAGGCTTTTTAATGGTGGAATCCTCAAGGTGCAAATTTAAAGAGCAATCATCAAGATCATGGAAACCTAGAATATCACATAAAGTTTTCGGAATCGTGGAAACACTAGAACCCAAATCACATAAAGCATAACACTCATGATCTTTAATTTTAATCTTTGTAGTAGGTTCCCACTCATCATTAAGTTTTCTATGTATAGAAACATCCAAATTAAGTTTTCCATCATAATATTGCATCAGGCATCAACAATATGTTTGGTAAAAGCTTTATTTTCACTATAAGCATGAGGAGAATTCAACGCGGATTGCAACAAGGAAATACAATCTACTAAAGAGCAATTATCATAGTTAAATTCCTTGAAATCCAAGATAGTGGGTTCAATGCTATTTAAAGTCTTGACCTCTTCAATCCCACTTTTACCAAATTTAGCATCAAGATCTAAAAACTCTGGATCATTGGGACGCCTTTTAACTAATGTTGACTCATCTCCAGTCCCATCATTATTAATATTCATATTGCCAAACAAAGATTTAATAGGGGACACATCAATAAATTTTAGATCTTCGTCATTATTTTCATGGAAACTAGAAGAATACGCTTTTACAAAGTAATCTTTCTTAGCATGCAATCTAGCGGTTCTTTCTTTGCACTCATCAATGGAAATTCTCGTACTTTGAGAGACTCATTGATAGCATGCTTAGTAGGAGTAGATCTAAGTTTCAAAGAATCAACATCAAGCGAAAGTCTATTATCGTTCGTAGCCAAATCATCAACTTTAAGCAATTTTTCTTCAAGCAGGGTATTAAAATTATTTTGAGAGATCATAAATTCTTTAACACTTTTTTCAAAATCAGAGGGCATCTTATTAAAATTACCATAAGAATTATTGTAGGAATTTCCATAATGATTAGAGTAATTGCTAGGGAACGGTCTAGGATTAAAGTTTCTTCTATAAGCATTGTTACCAAAATTATTCCTACAAACAAAATTCACATCCGTAGATTCATTATTATTCTCAATCAAAGTAGACAAAGGCACATCATTGGGATCAATAGAAGCACTCTTAGTAGCAAACAATTTCATAAGTTCATCCATCTTTCCACTCAAAATATTAATTTCTTCTATAGCATGCACTTTTTACTAGTAGATCTTTTGGTGTGCCATTGAGAATAATTAGCCACAATATTATGAAGGAGTTTGGTAGCTTCTCCTAAGGTGATTTCCATAAACGTGCCTCCCGCGGCCGAATCTAAAAGATTTCTAGAAGCAAAATCAATCCGGCATAAAAAATTTGTATGATCATCCGTAAATTCAAGCCATGAGTAGGGCAATTGCGAATCATCAATTTCATTCTTTCCCAAGATTGGGCAACATGCTTATGATCAAGTTGTTTAAAATTCATAATATCATTCCTAAGAGAGATGATCTAAGTGGGAGGAAAATACTTAGAGATAAAAGCATCTTTGCACGTATTCCATGACTCAATACTATTCTTAGGCAAAGACAAAAACCAAACTTTAGCACGATCTCTAAGTGAAAACAGAAATAACTTCAATTTAAAAATATCATTATCCGTATCTTTCTTATTTTGCATCTCACACAAATCAATGAAGTTGTTTAGATGGGTAGCGGCATCTTCACTAGGAAGGGTGGAGAATTGATCTTTCATAACAAGGTTTAGCAAAGGAGCATCAATTTCACAAGACTCAACATCCTTAAGAGGAGCAATCGGAGTACTAAGGAAATCATTATTATTGGTATTGCAAAAATCACACAATTTCTTATTGTCTTGCACCATCGCGACAAGCAATCCAACACACAAACAAACAAAAAGGCAAGCGAGCGAGAGAGGAGATTGGGAAAGAGATGGCAAATAAAACGGCAAGGGTGAAGTGGGGGAGAGGAAAATGAGAGGAATATGGCAAATAATGTAATGCGAGGGAGATGAGTTTGTGATGGGTACTTGGTATGTCTTGACTAGAGCGAAGACCTCCCCGGCAACGGCGCCAGAAATCCTTTTTCTACATCTTGAGCTTGCATTGCTTTTCCTTGAAGAGGAAATAGTGATGCAGCAATAGTAGCGTAAGTATTTCCCTCACTTTTTGAGAACCAAGGTATCAATCCAGCAGGAGGCTCCTCAAAAGCCCCATGCACCTACACAAACAAACAAGAACTCGCAACCAACAGAATAAAGGGGTTGTCAATCCCTTCACGGCCACTTGCGAAAGTGAGATCTGATAGAGATAATATGGTAAGATAAATATTTTTGGTATTTTTATGATATAGATTGGAAAAGTAAAGATGCAAATAATAGTAGATTGAAAGCTTATATGATAAGAGATAGACCCGGGGGCCATAGGTTTCACTAGTGGCTTCTCTCAAGATAGCATAAGTATTACGGTGGGTGAACAAATTATTGTCGAGCAATTGATAGAAAAGCGAATAATTATGAGATTATCTAGGTATGATTATGTATATAGGCATCATGTCCGTGACAAGTAGACCGAAACAATTCTGCATCTACTACTATTACTCCACACATCGACCGCTATCCAGCATGCATCTAGAGTATTAAGTTCATAAAGAACAGAATAACGCATTAAGGAAGATGACATGATGTAGAGGGATAAACTCATGCAATATGATATAAACCCCATCTTTTTATCCTCGATGGCAACAATACAATATGTGCCTTGCTGCCCTTGCTGTCACTGGGAAAGGACACCGCAAGATTGAACCCAAAGCTAAGCACTTCTCCCATTGCAAGAAAGATCAATCTAGTAGGCCAAACAAAACTGATAATTCGAAGAGACTTGCAAATATAACTTAATCATACATAAAAGAATTCAGAGGAGATTCAAATATTTCTCATAGATAAACTTGATCATAAACCCACAATTCATCGGATCTCGACAAACACACCACAAAAAGAGTCACATCGAATAGATCTCCAAGAAGATCAAGGAGAACTTTGTATTGAGATTCAAAGAGAGAGAAGAAGCCATCTAGCTAATAACTATGGACCCAAAGGTCTGTGGTAAACTACTCACAACTCATCAGAAGGGCCTTGGAGATGATGTAGAGGCCCTCCATGATCGATTCCCCCTCCGGCGGAGCACCGGCGAATGCTCCAAGATGGGATCTCACGGATACAGAAGGTTACGATGGTGGAAATAGTTTTTCGTGGTCGCTTCTGATGTTTTCGGGGTACAGGTGTATATATAGGAGGAAGAAGTAGGTCGGTGGACGCTCGAAGGGCCCACGAGGGTGGGGGGCGCGCCCACCTGTAGGGGACATGCCGGGCACCCTCATGGCCGCCTCTCGTGTTTCTTGACTTCCACTCCAAGTCCTTTTGATCACGTTTGTTCCAAAAAGATCGCTCCCGAAGGTTTCATTCCGTTTAGACTCTGTTTGATATTCCTTTTCTTTGAAACACTGAAATAGGTAAAAAAAAGCAATTCGGGTTGTGCCTCCGGTTAGTAGGTTAGTCCCAAAAATGATATAAAAGTGTAAAGTAAAGCCCATAAACATCCAAAACGGGTAATATAATAGCATGGAACAATCAAAAATTATAGATACGTTGGAGACGTATCAGACGCGAGTTTATAAACGGTAACCTAGGTGACGTGATCATTAACAGAGGTTCACTATAGCTCAATTATCCGGGTGCTACAATTCTCCTCTACTACAAGAAATCTCATCCTGAAATTTAAGAGGTGGAGTAAGGGGGGAGTTCTGGGTACGAAATTCTAATGAATCTTCTCGGTCTTACACTGGTACAGCGAGGTGCTATATAAACGGGTTTTAACCCCTTCTCGCGATGGCGTTCTGAATTGTCACCTAGTGAGTGACTGCGATAGGGGGGTCCTTCCCACACGACCCAGAAACCGTCGGGAATATGCCCTCCTAGAACACATGCTTGGCAAAGTGAGGTCGTGTGCGACCGGGGAGCAATCAAATACGGTTATACATACAGTAGTGCTAAAAAATACAATTATATAGGCGAAATTATTTCTGATCGTAAGTACATCCCACACAGTCAGTACCCGCTAAACGTTTCCGTTTGTATATACATCCCACACAGTCGCTCCAAGGAAAATGTTTCCGTTCACAGGTACATCACACACAATTTTCCCTGTTAAATCATTTGTGATAGCGTTGCCATTGCACACGATATTAACAATTTTATCGTGTGTGTTATTGAATGCATCACACACGGTGCGTAAAAGAAACTGTGTGGCAAAAGTTGTCCATCACACACAGTTTTTATGTGGTAAACGTTTGCGCAAGGTGGCCTAACGCAAACAGTTTTTAAGAGAATGTCGTGTGTGATTGTTCATTGGTCCAACATGGTTTATACCTAGAAACTGTGTGCGTTGCCTGAGGTCATCACCCACGGTGTTTTCTCAATAACCGTTTGCAATAGAAAACCCCAATTAGCAGGCTAAATGCCCTATTATTAATAATCCATTTATTAATCTAATTGACTTTCGTATTAAGCACATAATATATTTCATTTCCATGCTAAGGAAGCAGGATTTCATAATTGAAATACATCAGAGTACAACATCATATAGCTTCAGCACTCACCTACCCCATTACACAACTACACCAGCACCAAGTTTCACATGCAACATCTAGAACGTTTCAAAATTAGCATCATAGACGGTACATAGACAGATGCATCTCATCTGGAAAATTGCTGAAGCGGAAGGCGAATATTGAGCCTTCATTGATGTAGAAGGTCTTTGCAACTTTAGGCCAGTGCCTGTGGATGATTGACCGTCCATCCTTCGTACTCTTCAGGAACACTTCAATATTGAACCGTGGGTGTTGTATGAAAACCTTCCTCGCGTCCTGGCCATAGAGGTGGTTTGAGAGGTAATCATCAGTGAACTGCTCTAGAAAGGCCTAAAAACAAGGATGTGTGTAAATATCTTCTCCATATTGGAAATGGGGCAAAGGAATAAAAAAGGCAAGGTATAATAGTTAGTACCATCTTGTAGTGAACTGTATTCTTCATTGTGCAGACAAAGATCTTGTTGTTTTTTGTTGCTAATTTCTTTATCCAAACAATCTTTATGTGTTTCTTGACTTGATTGATATTCATGGACAACTCATCCCGTATGCGAAAAGGGTCGAACAGTGGGTCAAAACCTCTGACAACAGGACCTACATGTGCAAGACCAAATTGTTAAAAACCTAAATTTTAGAATGGTTCCTGCAATTGCACAATAATGTGCTATTAGACAATGGACCATGCACGTGCTAACCTCGATTGTAAACCTTAGTGCTTCCCATCGTTTCCCTGCAACACAGTGCGACACCCCCGGTTTAATCATACACGCAAATGTGTACGACCAAGATTAGGGACTCACGGGAAGATATCACAACACAACTCTAGACACAAATTAAAATAATACAAGCTTTATATTACAAGCCATGGGCCTCGAGGGCTCGAATACAAAAGCTCAAAAACAAACGAGTCAGCGGAAGCTACAATATCTGAGTACCGACATAAGTTAAACAAGTTTTCCTTAAGAAGGCTAGAACAAACTGGGATACAGATCGAAGAGGCGCATGCCTCCTGCCTGGGATCTTCCTAAACTACTCTTGGTCATCGACAGCCTGCACATAGTAGTAGGCACCCTCAGTGTAGTAGGTGTCATCAAAGGTGATGTCTGGCTCCGGGGCTCCAACATCTGGTTGCGACATCCAAGAAGAAAGGAAAAGGGGGAAAAGAGGGAGCAAAGCAACCATGAGCACTCATCCAAAGTACTCGCAAGCAAGGATCTACACTACATATGCATTGGTATCAATGAAATGGGTAGTATCTATGGACTAAACTGCAGAATGCCAGAATAAGAGGGGGATAGCTAGGCCTATCAAAGACTACGCTTCTAGCAGCCTCCATCTTGGAGCATGTAGAAGAGAGTAGCAAATGCAACATCAAGTAACATCGCATAGGATAATCCTACCCGGTGATCCTACCCTCGTCGCCCTGTGGGAAAGCAGTCACCGGGTTGTATCTGGAACTTGTAAGGGGTGTGTTTTATTAAGTATCCGGTTCTAGTTGTCATGAGGTCACAATACAACTCTGGTCATCCTTTTACCGAGGGACACGGCTATTCGAATAGATAAACTTCCCTGCAGGGGTACACCACATTACCCAACACGCTCGATCCCTCTAGCCGGGCACACTTTTTTGGGTCATACCCGTCCTCAGAAGATCAACACGTCACAGCCCTACCTAGGCTCAACAGAGAGGTCGGCACGCCGGTCTAAATCCTAAGCACGCAGGGGTGTGGGCCTATCGCCCATTGCACTCCTGCATGTTGCGTGGGCGGTCGAAAGCTGACCTAGCCTCCCTAATACAAGAGCAAGCATTCCAGTCCAATCCGGCGCGCGACCGCTGACGTCAAGAAGGCTTCGGCTGATACCATGACATCAAGAGCCCATAACTGTTCCCGCGTAGTTGGTTAGTGCGTATAGGCTCGTAGCCAGACTCAGATCAAATACCAAGATCTTGTTAAGCGTGTTGTTTCTGAAGTAACGCGGACACCGACCAGGGACCAGGCCCACTTGTCTCCTAGGTTGTCGTAACCTGCCCTGTCGCTCCCCACAACGTAATAATAAGGGGGCTGCCGGGAACCCAGGCCCACCACTACCTGGGTGGAACCACTTGCCCCTTCAGCCCCCATCTCCGGATCATCAACATAAGTAGGTAATAGTATAGTATATACCTGTGATCACCTCCCGAGTGATCATGGCCTAGTAGTATAGCATGGCAGACGGACAAGAGTGTAGGGCCACTGATGCAATATAAAATACTACCAACCTATACTAAGCATTAGGATAGCAGGTAAAGTATCAACTGTTGTAGCAACAATGACATGCTATGCAACAGAATAGGAGCTATCGAATCAACAACAGTAGCAAACCTAATGCAAGAATAAGAGAGAAGAAAATGGGTGATATGTGGTTGATCAAAGGGGGTTTGCTTGCCTGGAAGCTCAGTCGAGAAGGAGGGGTCGTCAACACCGTAGTCGATCGGGGCAGAGCAGCGACGTCAGTCTCGTAGTCTACCCGAGAGAAGAGGCAAAAGAAACAATGAATGCAATGCAAACAGATGCATGACGATGCATGACAAGACATTAAGCGATGCTAGATGTGCCCTAACGCAGTAGTAGGCGGTACTGGCGAAGGGGGAAAACATCCGAGGAAGTACTATTTTTGGATAGACGGACCGGAGGGGGATGGTTGCAGGTTCGCTATGCTAGGAACGTGTGGCAGACGAACGGACTACGTATTCGGATTCATCTCGTCGTTTTACACAACTTTCATGTACAAAGTAGTTTCATCCGAGATACGATTTATTTTATATTAACTGAAAAGGATTTAATCATGTACTGGGATTATTATTATTTGATTAATTGGAAAAAGAATTACTGCGTCATCATGACATCAGCGGTCAAAGTTCACCGTTGACCATTCAACTCACGGGTGGGTCCCGCATGTCATAGGCTATTAACTAATTAACAGTAGTTAGTTTTATTAGCAGGTTAACTATGTTTAAATAAACCAGATTAATTACATTAATTAATTGTTCAATTAATTATCTTTTTATTTATTTTATTTTTCTTAACGTTCTCAGGGGTGTGGGCCCCGGCTGTCAATGGGCCAGCGGCCATAGCGGGTGGTGGGCGTTGCGGGTACGGGCATTGCGAGCGCCTGACCTGCACGAGGGCTAAGCAGGCGCTTCTGGGGACTGGCGCCGTGTCGGAGGTGGCCGCGGGCATGGTGGAGTGAAGCAACAGCGAGGTTGGGGCGGCGAAGCCGCGGCAGCACGGCGAGGAGGAGGGCCGCGGGTCGGATGGCCGCCGGCGGGTGCAGCCAAGGAAGTGGGAGGTGGAGGCGGGCTCGGTGTCGGGGTCGCGGCAGTGAGCACCGGTGGAGGCGAGGCGGCGCGGTAGCAGCGGGGTGCGGCGAGCGTCTCGGTTGGGCGCTGTGGGGAGGACCGTTGGCCACGATGCAGCAGGGGGAAGTAGAGCGCAGCAGAGGCGGCCAGGGCCGCTGGCGAAAGCGAGGCAGGTCTGTGCTCAGGCGCGCGTCGCGGGACTCAGGAGGACAGCACTCAGCGAGCTCGAGCGGGAGGCAGGCGGGCGCGTCGTTATGGGCGAGCGCCGGCCGGAGTCGGGCGCGTCGGGCGAGGCGTTGGGCGTGGCCAACACGCACGGTGGGAGCGGAGGTACAGCCATGGCCGCGGTGGGTAGCGTGATAGAGGAGGAAAGGAGGGGAGGTGCGGTGCTCACGGCGGGAACTGATAACCCACAAGTGTAGGGGATAATTGTAGCCTCTTTTGATAAGTAAGAGTGTCGAACCCAACGAGGAGCTAAAGGTAGAACAAATACTCTCTCAAGTCCTATCTGCCACTGATACGACTCTACGCATGCTTAGTGTTCGCTTTACCTAGAACAAGTATGAAACTAGAAGTACTTTGTAGGTGTTGTTGGATAGGTTTGCAAGATAATAAAGAACACATAAATAAAAAGTAGGGTCTGTTTAGATAAAGAAGCAATAAAGTAAATATAGCGAGTGTGGAAAAGTGGTGGTAGGAGTTGTGAAATTGTCCCTAAGCAATTGACTATGTTACTAGATCAGTATTCACTATTGCAATTCTATTTGAGGGGCAGGCATAAGCTAATATACTTTCTCTTCTTGGATCATATGAACTTATGATTGGAACTCTAGCAAGCATCCGCAACTACTAAAGATCATTAAGGTAAAACTCAACCATAGCATTAAAGTATCAAGTCCCCTTTATCCCATACGCAAACAACCTACTTACTCGGGTATGTGCTTCTGTCACTCACGCCACCCACCATAAGCAAATCATGAACATATTGCAAACGTATAGCGGGAATCCCTCACGCTTGCGCGACATGGAGGGCACAATAGGCCAGCACCAATAATAAAACATGCAATTCAAACCAATCATAGTAATTCATCAATCACCGGTAGGACAACGAAAATCTACTCAGACATCATAGGATGGCAACACATCATTGGATAATAATATGAAGCATAAAGCACCATGTTCAAGTAGAGGGTACAGCGGGTTGAGGGAGAGTGGACCGCTGAATATAGATGGGGGAAGGTGATGGAGATGTTGGTGAAGATGGCGAAGGTGTTGGTGAAGATCGTGGTGATGATGATGGCCCCCCGGCAGCGCTCCGGCGCCACCGGAAGCAAGGGGGAGAGAGCCCCCTTCTTCTTATTCTTCCTTGACCTTATCCCTAGATGGGAGAAGGGTTTCCCCTCTGGTCCTTGGCTCCCATGGAGTGGGAGGGGTGACATCCCCTCCGAGATTGGATCTATCTCTCTGTCCCTCTCTGTTTTTGCGCTCGCTGATTCTGCCCCTTCACTGTTTCTTTTATATCCAGAGATCCGTAACTCCGATTGGGGTGAATCTTTCACCCAGATCTTTCTCATGAAATTAGCTTTCTTGCAGCAAAAGAAGAGAGTCAACCGCCTTATGGGGTGCCCAAGGGAGTCCAGGGAGCGCTGCCTCCTTGGGGCGCGCCCCCTGTCTCCTGGCCCCCTCGGGCACCGTCTCGCGTTGATTTTACTTCCCAAAAATCATAAATATTCCAAAATAATTTTCCGTCCATTTTTATCCCGTTTGGGCTTCGTTTGATATTGGGTTTCTGCGAAACATAAAACATGCAACAAACAGGAACTGACACTGGGCACGGGATCAATATGTTAGTCCCAAAAATAGTATAAAATGTTGCCAAAAGTATATGAAAGTTGAATAATATTGGCATGGAACAATCAAAAATTATAGATACGACGGAGACGTATCAGCATCCCCAAGCTTAATTCCTGCTCGTCCTCGAGTAGGTAAATGATAAAAAAGATAATTTTTGATGTGGAATTCTACCTAGCATAATCTTGATCATTTGACTAATCATGGCATGAATATTAAGACACGAGTGATTCAAAGCAATAGTCTATCATTTGACATAAAAACAATAATACTTAGGGCATCCCAACAAGCAATCATGTCTTTCAAAATATCAATGCTTCCAGAATGTTATCCCTACAAAATCATATAGTCTTGTATGCTCCCTTTTCTTAACACAAGGTACCCCTCATGCCTATCCCGGTGTCAGCCAAGCAATTGTTACATACATTAGTATTCTCAAACTTTTTCAACTCTCACGCAATACATGAGCGTGAGCCATGGATATAGCACTATAGGTGGAATAGAATATGATGGTGGGGGTTATGTGGAGAAGACAAAAAAGGAGAAAGTCTCACATCGACGTGGCTAATCAACGGGCTATGGAGATGCCCATCAATTGATGTCAATGCGAGGAGTAGGGATTGCCATGCAATGGATGCACTAGAGCTATAAGTGTATGAAAGCTCAAACTGAAACTAAGTGGGTGTGCATCCAACTTGCTTGCTGATGAAGACCTAGGCATTTGAGGAAGCCCATCATTGGAATATACAAGCCAAGTTCTATAATGAAAATTCCCACTAGTATATGAAAGTGATAACATAGGAGACTCTCTATATGAAGAACATGGTGCTACTCTGAAGCACAAGTGTGGTAAAAGGATAGTAACATTGCCCCTTTTCTTTTTTTTCTTTTTTTTCTTTTTTTGAATGGGCTTCTTTGGCCCCCTTTTTTTATTTAGGCTTCTTTGGCCTTTCATTTTTTTTCATTTTGCATAATAATTTTTTTTCATGGGGCAATGCTCTATAATGATGATCATCACACTTTTATTTACTTGCAACTCAATATTACAACTCGATACTGGAACAAAGATATGCCTCTATATGAAGTCCTCCAGCGGTGTACCGGGATGTGCAACGATCTAGTGTAGCAATGACATCAAAAAACGGACAAGCCATGAAAACATCATGCTAGTTATCTTACGATCATGCAAGGCAATATGACAATGAATGCTCAAGTCATGTATATGATGATGAGGGAAGTTGCATGGCAATATATCTCGGAATGGCTATGGAAATGCCATAATATGCAGGTATGGTGGCTGTTTTGAGGAAGATATAAGGAGGCTTATGTGTGATAGAGCGTATCGTATCACGGGGTTTGGATGCATCGGTGAAGTTTGCACCGACTCTCAAGGTGAGAAAGGGCAATGCACGGTACCGAAGAGGCTAGCAATGATGGAAGGGTGAGAGTGCGTATAATCCATGGACTCAACATTAGTCATAAAGAACTCACATACTTATTGCAAAATTTTATTAGCCATTGAAACAAAGTACTACGCGCATGCTCCTAGGGGGAGGTTGGTAGGAGTTAACCATCGCGCGCCCCCGACCTTCACGCAAAGATAAACAATCAAAATACAATGCACGCCAATTTGGTTACATAGTTAGTAGACCATACGTGCATGCTTCGGGAATCACAAACCTTAACACCAACATCCTTACTAAACACAACCATCTACTAGTACCTCCCACATATTATCATCTCTATATCGCAAAACTATTGCCAGGAATCAAACATATCATATTCAGTGATCCACAAGTTTATGTAGGATTTTATGACTAACCATGTGAATGACCAATTCCTGTCATCTCTCTAAATAGATATAAGTGAAGCAAGAGAGTTTAATTCTTTCTACAAAAGATATGTCCACGCTCTAACAAATATAAGTGAAGCAAAAGAGCATTCTACAAATGGCGGTTTTCTATGTGAAGAGAAACAGGCAATCCAAACTTAAAATGATATAAGTGAAGCACATGAAGCATTCTATAAAGCCATACTCAAAAGATTTAAGTGAAGTGCAATGAGCATTCTATAAATCAACCAAGTACTATCTCATACCAGCATGGTGCACAAAATAAAAGTGAAAACTAAATGCAAAAGACGCTCCAAGACTTGCACATATCACATGAACGAAACGAATACGAAAACATACTGATACTTATTGAAGAAAGAGGGGATGCCTTCCGGAGCATTCCCAAGCTTAGATGCTTGAGTCTCCTTGAATATTTACTTGGGGTGCCTCGGGAATCCCCAAGCTTGAGCTCTTGCCTCTCTTCCTTTTCCTCATATCGAGACCTCCTCGATCAAACACTTCATCCACACAAAACTTCAACAGAAAACTCGGTAAGATCCGTTAGTATAATAAAGCAAATCACTACTCTAAGTACTGTAGCAAACCAATTCATATTTTGTTTTTGAATTGTTCCTACTGTAATATAGCTTTTCCATGGCTTAATCCACTGATATAAATTGATAGGTTCATCAAAACAAGTAAAGTATGCATCAAAAACAGAATCTGTCAAAACCAGAACAGTCTGTAGCAATCTGAACATTCACCATACTTCTGGTACCCCAAAAATTCTACTAGAATTAGTAAAAATAAAAAAATTTGTATGGAAATACAGTACAAAAAGAATTAGAACGGTTTGACATTCCAGTAAAAAATGTAAAATCGCGCACTACAGCCAAAGTTTCTGTCCTGCACCGTACAAATCGACAAGCATTGTAAACATCCTAAAGGCAAACCTTGGCACATTATTTTTACAATACAATGAATTGTACAAGGGGATAATTATTTTTGTTGAAAATTTTCTGTAATCAAGATTCACAAAGTTTCCGTGAGCATGAACAAAGTGCAAGGCTAGCTCCCACTTTAACAATGCTTATCTCTCTCACTTTCACTTTCCTTTTTGAAACGTTTTGGGTTCCCCTCTTTATTTTTTTGTTTTTAGACTATATGAAAGCACACAACAGAAATAAATGAATCTCTAAAACTTCCGGGTTGTCTCCCTGGCAGTGCTTTCTTTAAAGCCATTAAGCCAGGCATATATTGCTCAAGTAATAGATCCACCCGGATCCCAAGGTATATCAAAGCCAATTTTAATTAACAATGATTTATAATTTAGTAGTGAGCACAAAGTAACATATATCATGCAACAATGAAGTCTAACTCTCTTCCTATGCATTGGCATGTCATAAAAGAACAATTCATGCACACATAGTAAAGGCCAATGCATAGTATAAGCAGTTTCTTGCAATTTTATTGTATTGGAAACATACAGAGGTGGAGATGTAGTTCCTCTCTCATAATAATTGCAAGTAGGAGCAGCAAGCACATGCATATTATATCTATCAAAATTATCATGTGCAATGGTAAAAGGCAACCCATCAATATAATCCTTAATAAGCACAAACTTCTCTGGTATAGTGTAGTTTGGAGAATTTAAAAAGATAATAGGACTATCATGCATGGGTGCAATAGCAATAATTTCATGTTTAACATAAGGAACTATAGCAAGTTCATCTCCATAAGCATAATTCATATTGGCATCTTGGCCACAAGCATAGCAAGCATCATCAAAAAGGGTTATTTCAAGAGAATCAACAGGATCATAACAATCATCATAGCAATCATCCTTCGGTAAGCACAAGGGGAATTAAACAATGTATGAGTTGAAGAGTTACTCTAATTAGAAGGTGGGCACGGGTAGCTAATCCGCTCTTCCTCATTTTGTTCTTCGCTCTCCTTGTCATCTTTTTAATCCAATGAGCTCACAGTTTCATCAATTCCTTCTTCCATAGACTCCTGCAAAATATTAGTCTCTTATTGGACAGCGGAGACTTTCTCAATAAGTGCATCAATATTGTAATTGTATTCATAATTTTCATAGCAATATCTAAGTATAGCAAAATTTTCAGGTCTATAAACTGAATCATCAAAATCGTCAAACGTTTTAAACATAGATTCAATCTCATAAGCACCCATAAAAGCAACAAATTCTTCTATTTGTTCCACATCATAGTAGTCATAGATACCATTAGCATAAGAATCTAAGGTTTTATTCTCATTAAATTTGCATGAAAAGGAATGGTGTGGAGCCTTCATCCTAGAGCAACAAGTATAATCATATATCAAGCATAGTTGACGAGCATACCAACATAACATATGAATTTGATCCCATAATAGTTTCCCTTTTTGGGTCAAGCGATAATCCCTAAAGTATTCACGTTGATCCAACGTGTCTCCCATAACATAATTGAATGGGGTTTTCTCACGATTATCAAAGTAGTACATAATATCTTTCACATAACCAGCATCGAGGGTTTTAGGAGGTTCCCCGTCTCCATAAGTAGAAAGTACACCTAATTTTTTTGGTATTTCGTGTTCCATATCCATAACTAAAGATAGAGAACAACTTAGAACAACAAATAAAAATTACTTAGTGATAAAGCAAACAAGCACACACGAGAATATTAACCCCACGCTATGACTCCCCGGCAACAGCGCCAGAAAAAGGTCTTGATAACCCACAAGTGTAGGGGATAATTGTATCCTCTTTTGATAAGTAAGAGTGTCAAACCCAACGAGGAGCTAAAGGTAGAACAAATACTCTCTCAAGTCCTATCTGCCTCTGATACGACTCTATGCACGCTTAGTGTTCGCTTTACCTAGAACAAGTATGAAACTAGAAGTACTTTGTAGGTGTTGTTGGATAGGTTTGCAAGATAATAAAGAACACATAAATAAAAAGTAGGGGCTGTTTAGATAAAGAAGCAATAAATTAAATATAGCGAGTGTGGAATGGTGGTGGTAGGAGTTGTGAAATTGTCCCTAAGCAATTGACTACATTACTAGACCGGTAATCACTATTGCAATTCTATTTGAGGGAGAGGCATAAATTCTCTTCTTGGATCATATGCACTTATGATTGGAACTCTAGCAAGCATCCGCAACTACTAAAGATCATTAAGGTAAAACCCAACCATAGCATTAAAGTATCAAGTCCCCTTTATCCCATACGCAAACAACCTACTTACTCGGGTTTGTGCTTCTGTCACTCACGCCACCCAACATAAGCAAATCATGAACATATTGCAAACCCTGCAGCAGGAATCCCTCACGCTTGCACGACACGGAGGGCACAATAGGCCAGCACCAATAATAAAACATGCAATTCAAACCAATCATACCAATTCATCAATCACCGGTAGGACAACGAAAATCTACTCAGACATAATAGGATGGCAACACATCATTGGATAATAATATGAAGCATAAAGCACCATGTTCAAGTAGAGGGTACAGCAGGTTGCGGGAGAGTGGACCACTGAATATAGATGGGGGAAGGTGATGGAGATGTTGATGAAGATGGCGGAGGTGTTGGTGAAGATCGCGGTGATGATGATGGCCCCCAGCAGCGCTCCGGTGCCACCGGAAGCAAGGGGGAGAGAGTCCCCCTTCTTCTTATTCTTCCTTGACCTTCTCCCTAGATGGGAGAAGGGGTTCCCCTCCGATCCTTGGCTCCCATGGCGTGGGAGGGGCGAGAGCCCCTCCGATATTGGATCTATCTCTCTGTCCCTCTCTGTTTCTGCGCTCTCTGATTCTGCCCCTTCACCGTTTCTTTTATATCCAGAGATCCGTAACTCTGATTGGGGTGAATCTTTCGCCCAGATCTTTCTCACAAAATTAGATTTCTTGCGGCAAAATAAGAGCATCAACTGCCTTACGGGGTGCCCAGGAGAGTCCAGGGAGCGCCTGCCTCCCTGGGGCGCGCCCCCTGTCTCCTGGCCCCCTTGGGCACCGCCTCGCGTTGATTTTACTTCCCAAAAATCATAAATATTCCAAAATAATTCTCCGTCTGTTTTTACCCCGTTTGGACTCCGTTTGATATTGGGTTTCTGTGAAACATAAAATATGCAACAAACAGGAACTGGCACTGGGCACTGGATCAATACGTTAGTCCCAAAAATAGTATAAAAAGTTGCCAAAAGTATATGAAAGTTGAATAATATTGGCATGGCACAATCAAAAATTATAGATACGACGGAGACGTATCAGGACCGTAGGGAACTGGCAGCGGGCTCGGGAGGAGTCGGGGTCGGCGAGATGAGGCAGAGGAGCTCGGGTCGTGGAGGAGTGTAACGCCCCGAGACCGATGCTCTAGTTTCCTTCCTTTTATTTTAGTTGTTGTCGTGGGGTTATTGTGTTTGTTGCATTATCATAATTATTGTTGTATATTTCATTCCTATATGCTTGTTGCCATGATCATGTTGAGTGCCTTGTCATATTTGCTTCTTGCTTCATGATCATCTTTGTTTACATTGCATTGTGCCTTTTTTCATTTTGCATTTCATCATAATCACCATGTGCATTGCATTCTTCATGATGTTGTCTTGCTCTATGCATGTTGCATGTGACCAAACCCCTTGCCATGTCTCTCAAATCTACCCATGCATCAACACATCCTTCTTCCTTCTTATTTCCTTTCATTTTTGCTAGTGCCATTTTATGTCCTCCATAAATGTTCATTCTTTTCCTATAAATCTTGCACATTCCATACAGCCTATCTGCCAAATTTCACCCTTTTTGAAGTGGTTTTGGTTAGGTTAACAAATGGAGCAAGTTTGAAGTAAATTCAAACTTGATTTATTTTTCTATCGGTAAAAGTGCCCAAACCAATTTATTCAAATAGTGCACATTTCAAGGAGCATGAGGATGTTCTCATATCTCTCTCAACCCTCGCATATATTCCTGTGCTTTTCGGTCTTTATTTTTTCTGTCTGAAGAAAAAATAAAAGAAAGAAGAAGCAGTAGCAGCCCAGCGTAGCAGCCCACCTGTCACTTACCTGTTTGATTTCAGCCCACTAAGCCCATCAGAGGCGATCCTCCTGTTCTTCTCCTACCTCATGTACGGCAGGCCATCAGGAGGCTCCACGTGGGCAGCCGACTTGATTTGATGGCCGGGACAGCCTCCCTACCTCCTATAAATCATCACCCGGTGCCCTAGTCTTCATCCTCCCTCCATTTCACCCTTCCCTTCCTCCTGCCACCGCCAGGTAAGGCACCATGCTTCACGCCGACGCCATGGCCAAGAAAAGGCCAAGCTCCTCCCCGACTTGACCAGCTCGGCCCGTCCTTCTCCTTCCGCAGGGAGCAACGCCCGCGTCTCCATCTTCTTCCTCAACCTCGCAAGCGTCCATTCGAGCCCGGATCGACCTCCTCCTCGATGTCTTCTTCCCCTGCTTCCTCTTCTTCACGTACCCCGAGAACCGTAGCCATGATTAGCACGTATTCCCGCCGGCCACGGCCACCCTCGACCTTGTACAACTCCAGCAGCACCCCCACGGTGACGATCCGCTCCTCTTAGCCCTCCTCTCTCATGTGTTTCATTCCCGTAGACGTTGTCCAGACAAGCAGGAACTCATGGTCTCCATGAGCGCCATGGCGTGAGTTCGAGTTCGTCTTTGTGCCGCTGCTTCTTCCCGCTGATCCCAGACACCGCCGTCTGCACACACACACAGCCTCCATGCTCGCGTCCTTGCTAGTTTCCACGCCTCGCCGCATTTTTCTTCCCTGCCACTGCGCGTGTCCGCATGCCCGAGCCGAGCAACGCTCGAGCTCGAGCGCCCCGCATCCCTCCGCTTGAGCGCGCCAAATCCCCCTACCAAACTCGCATGCCCGCCACTACTCAGCCGCCCTCGCCGCCGTCGCGTTTGCTCGCCAGCAACAATGGCCGAAGCGAGGCTCAGCCTTGCGCCAACCCCGCCTTGCGCATCCAGGCCCGCACCCTCGCATGCTCGCACACACGCATCACAACCCATCACCCTGTATGCTCCATCCAGGGAGTAGCAGCTCCGTGCAGCTCTTTGACATGGCCGGCCCTTGCTTCCTGAGCACGTCGGAAGGCAAGTCCGGTGAGGTGGCTCTGCCTCCTCTGCTTCTTTGCACGCACGCACGTCCTCTGCACACGTGCTTCCCCTTTGTTGTCACACGTCCACGCACACGCATATGCACACCCGCATGCCCGTAGCGTCTACTTGCCTCACCAAGTGCCTGCCAGCACATCTCCGAGGTGACCATGCCATGGCCAAGAGCATCGAACTCGCGTGCATCCCTCCCTAGCGAGCCCAAGCACATGTGCGCCCCATAGCTGCTACCCTCACCGCCTTCTGCAACCCCGCTGGCCCTTTGCAGCCGCGGTTTCTGTTGTTGTGCCCGTCTGCGTCGCCGGCACCATCGTGAGCATCCATGGCTCCAAGCTCGAGCATTTCTGTAGCTATTAAAGTTGTTCTAGTAGCCCATTGGTTTCAGCAACGCAGCTGCAACACAGTTGTCAGAGCATAACGCAAGCACACGAGGTCTTGGGATCAAATCCCAGGGTGCCCTCAATTCTTTTGCCCCTCGTTTTCTCTGCTTCGTTTAGTTTTGCACACACTCACCCGCTAGGCCAAATCTCCTCCTGGGCCGCTGCACTGTGTTGCATTCGGCCCGCGTAGTTTTTTTCCCTTCTCTGTAGTTTTAGTATTTTTCTCAAGCGCATGCATAATTACATGACTGCCACTGTTTTGCATTATTAATAACTAAATGTGCATTCATCCAAATTAAACAAACTACATATGTAAAATGCTTAGAATCTCATGTAGTTTCACAATATTCAACTTTCATCTATGTTAAAGATGTTTAAAATTACTGTTTGCATTAATTTGCATGTTTGATAAGTTAAAATGGTTTATTTCATAACTAAATAACCGTAGCTCTAAATTTAATAAACTTTATATGTAAATGGGGTAGAAAAATGCATAGAGATTAACATGATGAACTTTCTTTGCATGCTTAACAACTTTAAAATTGTGTATAGGGCAGAACAGTACCAAATTCGAAATATGCATATGAGGATTTCCCGGAATTGTTGTTTGTTGTTCCGGCCTCATTTAAACTTGCCTAAATAGGTAGTTTTATTGTGTTGCACCTCTTGCCATGTTAACAACATTTAATATTGTTGGGTAGCATAAATGGGAGTGAATTAAATAATTGGATGTGGTGTTTCATCAATGTGCAACTCGTTGCATATTGAGCTCCACTTAATTTGTAGTATTGTTTGTTGCACTTTGCCATGCCATGACTCTTTAAACCGGACATGCATCATGCTTGTTTGTGCATCATGTCATGTTTATGCTTGTGTGTTTACTATGTTGTTTGCTTCTTTCCAGTTGTGCTTCTTCTCGGTAGTTCTTGTTTTGTTGCGGTCGTGAGGATTTGTTCAACTACGCTTGGTTAATCTACGCCCGTTCGTCTTCTTCATGGACCCAGTCTTCTTCCTAGCGGGATTTCAGGCAAGATGACTGTTACCCTGGATCCCATTACTATCATTGCTATGCTAGTTGTTTCGATGATATCGCTATGTCGCGCTTCCTACCACTTGTTTATCAAGCCTCCCAAATTGCCATGTCAGTCTCTAACCTTTTTCGCCCTTCCTAGCAAACCGTTGCTTGGCTATGTTATCGCTTTTGCTCAGCCCCTCTTATAGCGGTGTTAGTTGCAGGTGAAGTTGAAGATTCCTCCATGATGGACAGGATTATGTTGGGATATCACAATATCTCTTATTTAATTAATGCACCTATATACTTGGTAAAGGGTAGAAGGCTCGGCCTTATACCTGGTGTTTTGTTCCACTCTTGCCGCCCTAGTTCCCGTCATACCGGTGTTATGTTCCTTGATTTTGCATTCCTTACGCGGTTGGGTGATTTATGGGACCCTCTTGATAGTTCGCTTTGAATAAAACTCCTCCAGCAAGGCCCAACCTTGGTTTTACATTTGCCTCACCTAGCCTTTTTTTCCCTTGGGAGTCGTGCTCCTGAGGGTCATCTTATTTTACCCCCCCCCCCTCGCCCCGCAGGCCAGTGCTCGTCATGAGTGTTGGTCCAACCTGTCAGCCGCCGGTGGCCACCGGGAGCAACTCTAGGCTGGCCTACCGGAAGTTTGGACAATCCGGTGTGCCCTGAGAATGAGATATGTGCAGCTCCTATCGGGATTTGTCGGCACATTCAGACGGCTTTGCTGGTCTTGTTTTACCATTATCGAAATGTCTTGTAACTGGGATTTCGAGTCTGATCGGGTCTTCCTGGGAGAAGGAATATCCTTCATTGACCGTGAGAGCTTGTGATGGACTAAATTGGGACACCCCTGCAGAGTATAAACTTTCAAGAGTCGTGCCCGCGGTTATGTGGGAGATGGGAATTTGTTAATATCCGGTTGTAGAGAACTTGACACTTGACTTAATTAAATGCATCAACCGCGTGCGTAGCCCTGATGGTTTCTTTTCGGTGGAGTCCGGGAAGTGAACACGGTTTTTGGGTGATGTATGAACGTAAGTAGTTTCAGGATCACCCCTTGATCCCTTATAGCTTCTTGACCGTTCCGTTTGCTTCTCTTCTCGCCCTTATTTGCGTATGTTAGCCACCATATATGCTTAGTCGCTGTTGCAACCTCACCACTTATCCTTTCCATACCCTTTAAGCTTTGCTAGTCTTGATACCCATGATAATAGGATTGCTGAGTCCTCGTGGCTCATAGATTACTACAACAACAGTTGCAGGTACAGGTTATGCAATAATCTTGACGCGAGAGCGATGTTAACTTGTTTTGGAGTTCTTCTTCTGCTTCTTCTTCGATCAGGGGATAGGTTCCAGGTCGGCAGCCTGGGCTAGCAGGGTGGATGTCGTTTGAGTTTCTGTTTGTGTTTCATCCATACTCGGATGTTGATCTTATGTATGATGTGTTGTTGTATTCATGTGGCATTATATGCGTCTGGTATGTATCCCCATCGATTATGTAATGTTGACGTAATGATATCCACCTTGCAAAAGCATTTCAATATGCGGTTCTATCCTTGGTGGGACCTTCGAGTCTCTTTAGGATAGTATCGTATATTGGGCGTGACAAGTTGGTATCAGAGCCTCGACCGACCTTAGGAGCCCCCCTTGTTTGATCGTGTAGCTTGGTCGCTGTCGAGTCTAGAAGAAAACTTTTCGGAGTCTAGGTATATTGGAGAGTAGGAATTCTTTTTTACTCCTCAGCCCCTTCGTCGCTCTGGTGAGGAATCTTGACGTAGGTGATTTGAGTTACTCCTCTTCACCTTCAAATTTTTCTTTAGGATCACGCAGTTGGGTTTTTTTGATCGTTGTTCCTCAGCTCTTTGCATCTGGTGCATTTCTCGTCAAGTTGACTCAAGCCTCTTCTTCTTTGCCAAGTTCAATACTCAGTTGTTTTCTTTTTCCCACCCGCCCACCCCTTTTCATCTCGGAGTCGGAATCCGTAATTGAGTATCCATCCTACTCATGCGAAGCATTTGCATTCTTTCAACTGGTGTTTCCTCTTAAAGTTATTCATCGGTTTTCCCCTTCCAAGTTGCCTTTGTTTTCCCGCCCTCCCACCCTCTTCTTCCCGGAGTCTGAGTCTTGATAACCCACAAGTATAGGGGATCGCAACAGTTTTTGAGGGTAGAGTATTCAACCCAAATTTGTGGATTCGACACAAGGGGAGCCAAAGAATATTCTCAAGTATTAGCAGCTGAGTTGTCAATTCAACCACACCTGGAAACTTAGTATCTGCAGCAATGCGTTTAGTAGCAAAGTAATATGATAGTGGTGGTAATGGTAACAAAAGTAAAGACAGCAAAAGTAATGTTTTTGGTATTTTGTAGTGATTGTAACAGTAGCAACGGAAAAGTAAATAAGCGAGAACCAGTATATGGAAAACTCGTAGGCACCGGATTAGTGATGGATAATTATGTCAGATGCGGTTCGTCATGTAACAGTCATAACATAGGGTGACACAGAACTAGCTCCAGTTTATCAATGTAATGTAGGCATGTATTCCGTATATGGTCATACGTGCTTATGGAAAAGAACTTTCATGACATCTTTTGTCCTACCCTCCCGTGGCAGCGGGGTCCTATTGGAAACTAAGGGATATTAAGGCCTCCTTTTAATAGAGAACCAGAACAAAGCATTAGCACATAGTGAATACATGAACTCCTCAAACTATGGTCATCACCGGGAGTGGTCCCGATTATTGTCACTTCGGGGTTGCCAGATCATAACACATAGTAGGTGACTATAGACTTGCAAGATAGGATCAAGAACTCACATATATCCATGAAAACATAATAGGTTCAGATCTGAAATCATGGCACTTGGGCCCTAGTGACAAACATTAAGCATAGCAAAGTCATAGCAACATCAATCTCAGAACATAATGGATACTAGGGATCAAACCCTAACAAAACTAACTCGATTACATGATAAATCTCATCCAACCCATCACCATCCAGCAATCCTACGATGGAATTACTCACGCACGGCGGTGAGCATCATGAAATTGGTGATGGAGGATGGTTGATGATGACGACGATGACGAATCCCCCTCTCCGGAGCCCCGAACGGACTCTAGATCAGCCCTCCCGAGAGAGATTAGGGCTTGGCGGCGGCTCTGTATCATAAAACGCGTTGATTTCTTCTCTCTGATTTGTTTCTCCCTGAAAGCCAATATATGGAGTTGGAGTTGGCGTTGGAGGGCCACCAGGGGGCCCACGAGGTAGGGGGGCGCGCCCAGGGGGGCGCCCCCCACCCTCGTGAGCAGGGTGTGGGCCCCCTGGTCTTCATCTTTGGCGAGGATTTTTTATTGTTTTTTCTAAGGTGTTCCATGGAGTTTCAGGTCATTCCGAGGACTTTTATTTTCTGCACATAAAACAACACCATGGCAATTCTGCTGAAAACAGCGTCAGTCCGGGTTAGTTCCATTCAAATCATACAAGTTAGAGTCCAAAACTAGGGCAAAAGTGTTTGGAAAAGTAAATACGACGGAGACGTATCAACTCCCCCAAGCTTAAACCCTTGCTTGTCCTCAAGCAATTCAGTTGACAAACTGAAAGAGAAAAAGAAAAACTTTTACGAACTCTGTTTGCTCTTGTTGTTGTAAACATGAAAAGCCAGCATTCAAGTATCAGCAAATATTATGAACTAACCATACTAACAACAACACGTAGGTCTCACAATTACTCATATCAATAGCATAATCAGCTAGCGAGCCATAATAATAAAACTCGGATGACAACACTTTCTCAAAATAATCATAACATGATATAAAAAATGGTATCTCGCTAGCCCTTTCTGAGACCGCAAAACATAAATGCAGATCACCTTTAAAGATCAAGGACTGATTAAACATTGTAATTCATGGTAAAAGAGATCCAGTCAAGTCATACCCAATATAAACCAATTATAATGAATGCAAACGACAGTGTGCTCTCCAGCGGGTGCTTTTTAATAAGAAGGGTGATGACTCAACATAAAAGTAAATAGATAGGCACTTCGCAGAGGGAAGCAGGGATTTGTAGAGGTGCCAGAGCTCGGTTTTGAAATAGAGATAAATTATATTTTGAGCGGCATACTTTCATTGTTAATATAGCAACTAAAAGACGACGATATCTTCCATGCTAAACATATTATAGGCGGTTCCCAAACAGAATGGTAAAGTTTATACTCCCCCTCCTCCACAGGCATCAATCCATGGCTTGCTCGAAACAACGAGTGCCTCCAACATTCAATGGGTCCCAGGGGGAGTTTTGTTTGCAGTTATTTTGATTTAGTTTGCATAAAGCATGGGACTGGGCATCCCGGTTACCAACCATTTTCTCATGAATGAGGAGCGGAGTCCACTCCTCTTGAGAATAACCCACCTAACACGGAAGATAAGGGCAGCTCTAGTTGACATATGAGCTATTCGAGCATGCAAAACAGAATGTTTATTTGAAGGTTTAGAGTTTGGCACATACAAATTTACTTGGAACGGCAGGTAAATACCGCATATAGGTAGGTATAGTGGACTTATATGGAACAACTTTGGGGTTTAAGGAGTTTGGATGCACAAGTAGTATTCCCGCTTAGTACAAGTGAAGGCTAGCAAAAGACTGGGAAGCGACCAACTGAGAGAGCGACAACAGTCGTAAACATGCATTAAAATTAATTTACACCGAATACAAGCATGAGTAGGATATAATCTACCATGAACATAAATATCATGAAGGCTATGTTGATTTGATTCAACTACATGCGTGAACATGTGCGAAGTCGAGTCACTCAATTCATTTAAAGGAGGATACCATCCCATCATACCACATCATAATCATTCTAATAGCATGTTGGCACGCAAGGTAAACCATTATAACTCATAGCTAATCAAGCATGGCACAAGCAACTATAATCTCTAAATGTCATTGCAAATATGTTTACTTCATAATAGCTGACTCAGGAACGATGAATCATCATATTTACAAAAACAAGAAAGGTCGAGTTCATACCAGCTTCTCTCATCCCAATAAGTCCATCATATATCATCATTATTGCCTTTCACTTGCACGACCGAACGATGTGTATAATAATAAGAGTGCACGTGCATTGGACTAAGCTGGAATCTGCAAGCATTCAACTCAAGAGAAAAGACAAGTAATATGGGCTCTAAGTTAAATAAACAATCATGCATATGAGAGCCACTAAGCATTTTCAATATGGTCTTCTCAACCCCCAAAAGAAAGAAAATAAAATAAAACTATTTACACGGGAAAGCTCCCAACAAGTAAGAAGAAGAATGGGAAATATTTTTTTGGGTTTTCTTTTTAATTTCTACTACAAGCAAAGAAGTAAACTACTACTGATTTTTTTTGGTTTTTCCTTAAGGTTTATTAAACACACAAGAAGAAAGCAGGAAAAAGAAAATAAACTAGCATGGATATTACAGTGAAAGAGTATGAGCACCGACATCTAGCAATGAGTGTGTGTGAACATGAATGTAATGTCGGTGAGAAATATGTACTCCCCCAAGCTTAGGCTTTTGGCCTAAGTTGGTCTATTGCCAGGGGTAGCCTGGCCGATACCCTTAGGTGAAGCTGGGGTCATACTGCGATGAAGAAGGCTCCGGCTGCCACTGGCTGGCAACCTCCTCTGGATCCCAGGAATAAATAGATAGTCGTGGAGGCTCATCTTGTGGCTCCGGTTCCGGAGCTGGTGCAGGATTCCGATAGGCTTTAACAGCCAACCACGGGACGAGGTGAGGACCTGCAGATAAGTTAAACAAAGAAGGAGCAGGCAAGGTAATAGTCTCAGGGTGATGTTTATCAAAGTATAATTTGTATTTGAGCTCCCCTTAACGACTCCTAACAAGAAAGTAATGCGCTATCATACTCTTATAATCTAAATAAGCACGGGGCAGCGCTGTTTCTTCTTTCTCCTCATGCCTAATAGGTATTTCAAAATGTTCAGCTAGGCGTGAAGCATAAATGCCTCCAAAGATAGGGCCCTTAGTACGGTTCAGACTTAACCGTCTAGCAACAATTCCACCCATACTAACAGAGTTATTGCGGTGTAAACCATGGGACAAAATAATAATATTAGGAATACTAAGGTTCCCACAGTTCCCGCGTCCAATCAAGCAACGACTAGCAAATAAGGCAAAGTAGCGTAAAACGGGAAAATGTATGCTAGTAATCCTTGCATCAGAAACCTTCCTGGTTTCTCCCACGGTGATAGTGTTAATAAAAGCTTCTACTTTGTTACGGTGGGGTTCATCTAAGGTGCCCTCAAAGGGTATTCTGCAAACCTCACAGATTTCAGCTAATGTCATCTCTTTAACAATGTCATATAAATGAAACTCTACTATTGGAGGTGATTTCTTAGGGAAAAAGTAGAAGTTTTGCACAAAAGTATTTGTGAGTAAGAGATACTGATGACGTTGGTCGTGGAGGAAGTTGGTGAGGCTAGCATTCTCAATCAATAAATAAAAATCCTCATAAATCCCAGCTCTCCTCAAGAAGTCATCAGAAGGTCATTCACGCGGCCGGACCTCCGCGGTGCGAGGCAAATTAAATTTGGGCTTCTGCTCTTCTTCCTTTTTTTTCCTTCGAGCTTCGGCTCGACGAGCCCCTCAAAATTCTCTTCATTATTTCTGAAACAATCTGAAATTTTTAATAACCTCAAATAAAAGTGAACCAACTTCTATAAAATTGATAGCAACCACTCCCACAAGTGCCTAGAGCCTATATCAAGCATTAGAACTACTTGGAACCATATAAATTTGACATGCAAGCTCAAGAACATGGTCACCTATGCAGCACAAATTTGCAATGAATAAAGCACTAGAACAAAAACCAACTGGACCAATGGAGGAGTCACATACCAAGGGACAATCTCCCCAAGAAGTTTTGCGAGAGGTGCTTTGAGCAAGGAGATCAAAAATCACAGCAATGGGGGCTGGAACTCGTGCTTGAGTTGGTTTTCATGTTTGTGTGAAGCAGAGGAAGAAGATGGGTGCAGGGATAAGTGGAGGAGGGCCATCATGGGCCCACAAGGTAGGGGGGCGCACCCAGGGGGGTAGGTTGTGCCCTCCACCCTCGTGACCAGGTGGCAGCTCCCCCGGCGGTAATTTTTGCACAGTAAATCCTCAAATATTCCCGAAAAAATCATATTAAATTGGCATGGCATTCTAAGGACTTTTATTTTTGGGATATTTTTATATTGCACGGATAAGTCAAGAGACAGACAGAAAAATACTATTTTACTTTATTTCTACTAAATAACAGAAAATATAAAAAGAGTACAGAAGGTTGTGCTTCTAGTTTCATCCATCTCGTGATCATCAAAATGAACCCACTAACAAGGTTGATCAAGTCTTGTTAACAAACTCATTCCGAATAATCACGGAACCGGAGAAATTTCGAATAACACTAAGTTACCTCAACGGGGATATGAAAATCCCCAACAACAAGAATATCATACTTTTTCTTAACAGTAGGGACAGGAAATTCAAAACCTCCAAATATAATCGATGGAATTTTTCCAATAGAGTTGATACTATAAACTTGAGGTTGTTTTCTCAGAAAATGTACCGTTTTCTCATTGCCATTAACATGAAAAGTGACATTGCCTTTGTTGCAATCAATAACAGCCCCTGCAGTATTATGGAAAGGTCTTCCAAGAATAATAGACATACTATCATCCTCGGGGATATCAAGAATAACAAAGTCCGTTAAAATAGTAACGTTCGCAACTACAACAGGCACATCCTCACAAATACCGACAGGTATAGCAGTTGATTTATCAGCCACTTGCAAAGATATTTCTGTAGGTGTCAACTTATTCAAGTCAAGTCTATGATATAAAGAGAGAAGCATAACACTGACACCGGCTCCAAGATCACATAGAGCAGTTTTAATATAATTTCTCTTAATGAAGCATGGTATAGTAGGTACTCCTGGATCTCCAAGTTTCTTTGGTATTCCACCCTTAAAAGTATAATTAGCAAGCATGGTGGAAATTTCAGCTTCAGGTACCTTTCTTTTATTAGTAATGATATCCTTCATATACTTAGCATAAGGATTTGTTTTGAGCACATCAGTTAATCGCATACGCAAAAAGATGGGTCTAATCATTTCAGCAAAGCGCTCAAAATCCTCATCATCCTTTTTCTTGGATGGTTTTGGAGGAAAAGGCATGGGTTTCTGAACCCATGGTTCCCTTTCTTTACCATGTTTCCAAGCAATGAAGTCTCTTTTATCATAATGTTGATTCTTTGATTGTGGGTTATCAAGATCAACAGCAGGTTCAACTTCTACATCATTATCATTACTAGGTTGAGCATCAACATGAACATTATCATTAACATTATCACTAGATTCATGTTCATCACCTGATTGTGTTTCAGCATTAGAAATAGAGATATCATTTGGATTCTCAGCTGGTTTAGCAATAGGTTCACTAGAAGTTTGCAAAGTCCTATCATTTTTGTTTTTCTTCCTCTTAGAAGAACTAGGTACATCAATATTATTTCTCTGAGAATCTTGCTCGATTCTCTTAGGGTGGCCTTCAGGATACAAAGGTTCCTGAGTCATCCTACCAGTTCTAGTAGCCACTCTAACAGCATAATCATTTTTCTTACTATTCATTTCATCAAGCACTTCTTTCTGAGCTTTAAGTACTTGTTTCTACTTGAGTGGTAACCATAGAAGCATGTTTGCTAACAAGTTTAAGTTCACCTCTAATATCAGCCATATAATCACCCAAGCGCTTAATCATAAAGGTATTCTATTTTAATTGTCTACCAAAATAAGCATTAAAGTCATCTTGCTTAAACATAAAGTCATCAAACTCATCCAAGCACTGACTAGCAATTTTATTAGGAGGGACTTCAGCTTTATCATATCTATAGAGAGAATTTACCTTTACTACTGTGTCGGGATATCGGGAGGTTCTTCAGTAAATAAGTAATTGAGATCATATACTTCTTCAACAGGCGGTAAATTAACCATGTATTTCTTCAATAGGAGGTAAATTCTTACCTTTTTCTTTCATAGATTTCTTTGCCTCTTGCATATCTTCAGGACTGAGAAATAGGACACCTCTCTTCTTCGGAGTTGGTTTAGGAATAGGCTCAGTAATTGGCTCTGGAGCTGGCTCAGGAGGTGGCTTCGGAGGTGCCCAATTATTTTCATTTGTCAACATATTATTCAATAGAATTTCAGCTTCATCCGGTGTTCTTTCCCTGAAAAGAGAACCAGCACAACTATCTAGGTAATCTCTGGAAGCATCAGTTAGTCCATTATAAAAGATATCAAGTACTTCAGGTTTCTTAAGAGGATGATCAGGCAAAGCATTAAGTAACTTGAGAAGCCTCCCCAAGCTTGTGGGAGACTCTCTTCTTCAATTTGCACGAAGTTGTATATTTCCCTCAAAGCAGCTTGTTTCTTATGAGCAGGGAAATATTTAGCAGAGAAGTAATAAATCATATCCTGGGGACTTTGCACACAACCAGGATCAAGAGAATTAAACCATATCTTAGCATCACCATTTAATGAGAACGGAAATATTTTGAGTAAATAAAGGTAGCGCGATCTCTCATCAATAGTAAACAGGGCAGCTATATCATTTAACTTAGTAAGATGTGCCACAACAGTTTCAGATTCATAGCCATAGAAAGGATCAGATTCAACCAAAGTAATTATATCTGGATCAACAGAAAATTCATAATAATCCTTATCGGGAACATAGATAGGTGAAGTAGCAAAAGCAGGGTCGGGTCTCATCCTATCTCTAAGAGATTCTTTACTCCATTTAACTAGCAACCTCTTAAGTTCGTATCTATCCTGGCAAGCAAAAATAGCTGCAGAAGATTCTGCATCAAAAAGATAACCCTCAGGAATAGAAGGCATATTCTCATCATCACTATCATCATCGTATTCAGGTTCAATAATTTCTCTTTCTCTAGACCTAGCAATTTGCTCATCAAGAAATTCACCAAGGGGCACAGTAGTATCAAGCATAGAAGTAGTTTCATCATAAGTATCATGCATAGCAGAAGTGGCATCATCAATAACATGCGACATATCAGAATTCATAGCAGTAGCAGGTTTAGGTGTCGCAAGCTTACTTATAACAGAAGGTGAATCAAGTACAGAGCTAGATGGCAGTTCCTTACCTCCCCTCGTAGTTGAGGGCAAAATAGTAGTTCGATCGTCTTTCAAGTTCTTCATAGTGTCCATCAGATATAAATCCCAAGTGACTCAAAGAATAGAGCTATGCTCCCCGGCAACGGCGCCAGAAAAAGGTCTTGATAACCCACAAGTATAGGGGATCGCAACAGTTTTCGAGGGTAGAGTATTCAACCCAAATTTTTTGATTCGACACAAGGGGAGCCAAAGAATATTCTCAAGTATTAGCAGTTGAGTTGTCAATTCAACCACACCTGGAAACTTAGTATCTGCAGCAAAGCGTTTAGTAGCAAAGTAATATGATAGTGGTGGTAATGGTAACAAAAGTAAAGATAGCAAAAGTAATGTTTTTGGTATTTTGTAGTGATTGTAACAGTAGCAACGTAAAAGTAAATAAGCGAGAACCAGTATATGGAAAAGTCGTAGGCACCGGATTAGTGATGGATAATTATGCCGGATGCGGTTCGTCATGTAACAGTCATAACATAGGGTGACACAGAACTAGCTCCAGTTCATCAATGTAATGTAGGCATGTATTCCGTATATGGTCATACGTGCTTATGGAAAAGAACTTGCATGACATCTTTTGTCCTACCCTCCCGTGGCAGCGGGGTCCTATTGGAAACTATGGGATATTAAGGCCTCCTTTTAATAGAGAACCGGAATAAAGCATTAGCACATAGTGAATACATGAACACCTCAAACTATGGTCATTACAGGGAGTGGTCCCGATTATTGTCACTTCGGGGTTGCCGGATCATAAAACATAGTAGGTGGCTATAGACTTGCAAGATAGGATCAAGAACTCACATATATCCATGAAAACATAATAGGTTCAGATTTGAAATCATGGCACTCGGGCCCTAGTGACAAGCATTAAGCATAGCAAAGTCATAGCAAAATCAATCTTAGAACATAATGGATACTAGGGATCAAACCCTAACAAAACTAACTCGATTATATGATAAATCTCATCCAAGCCATCACCGTCCAGCAAGCCTACAATGGAATTACTCACGCACGGCGGTGAGCATCATGAAATTGGTGATGGAGGATGGTTGATGATGATGACAGCGACAAATCCCCCTCTCCGGAGCCCCGAACGGACTCTAGATCGGCCCTCCCGAGAGAGATTAGGGCTTGGCGGCGGCTCCGTATCGTAAAACGCGATGATTTGTTCTCTCTGATTTTTTTCTCCCCAAAATCCAATATATGGAGTTGGAGTTGGCGTCGGAGGGCCACCAGGGGGCCCACGAGGTAGGGGGGCGCGCCCGGGGGGGGCACCCCCCACCCTTGTGAGCAGGGTGTGGGCCCCCTGGTCTTCATCTTTGGTGAGGATTTTTTATTGTTTTTTCTAAGGTGTCACATGGAGTTTCAGGTCATTCCGAGAACTTTTATTTTCTGCACATAAAACAACACCATGGCAATTCTGCTGAAAACAGCGTCAGTCCGGGTTAGTTCCATTCAAATCATACAAGTTAGAGTCCAAAACAAGGGCAAAAGTGTTTGTAAAAGTAGATACGACAGAGACGTATCAAGTCTCTTTCGAGCATCAATTTTCATTCGTACGGAGCCTCTTCAGTCTTTCGACAATTGTTTCAACCGGTGAATTCTCGTTTTGTTCGAGATTCTTCATCTCTTTTTCTTCTCCAGTGGACTCAATTCAAGTTTTTTGGTTGATCATATTCTTTTCCTTGGATCAAGTGTTTTCCCTGCTCGTTCACCTCTCGCCAGTTTATCCTTCCGGAGTGCTCAAGACATCTCAGGAGATTCGTCTGTGTTTGAATTAATTCGAGGTTGTCACCTCATTCAAATATTTCAATTGTTCCGGTGCATCATCTATCTCTTCAATAATCCTTTCCAACGGTGTTATCTCTTTAGTGGGCCCTAACCCACAGGACTTTTCCCAGGATCTTACCTGACTCTTCTAATTATTCCGGAGCTATTCCCAATTCTTTTCAAAGTGTGATGTAAGATTGGATTCCGTTAGTCACATGCCTTCTCCAAGATCGCTTTCAAATTCTTTTCATTGTTGGCTGAACCTCTTCACTTTTCATTCTTACGGAGTGTCTCAACAATTTTGGTGGTGTTTCTCGTCGTCATTCTACACAATTGAAGACCGAAGAAGAGTTTCTCTTAAATCTTCTCCGCTCTACCGAAGATTTGCGGTTCTGGTTTCTTGTTATCCTCTCGAATTATTCCGTTTGTCAGATATTCTCTTCTTACCCATCCAGATTATTTCAGGAGTTGATTTCTGTTTCGTTTCACCGGAGGCCATCATTCCGGAAGAATTCTTCGTCCTCACATTCCAGCTACCGTCATCCAATTATCTCGGCGCTTCGTTCAAGTGCTCTTTAATCAGTTCGAGTTCTTCCCATTATTTTGCATCTAAATCCCCTCAAGCATATTTGTTCTTCTAATTCTTCTCGGTGATTCATTCTCTTTCATCAACCATTTTCTAATTCTTACGGTGGTTCCTTCAAATTCCTTTTCCTTCGACATCATATTAGTTCATTCGTTTTTTCCAATCCTACCAGTGGTTCATTGAAGACCTTTCTCAAGTTTTGCGCCATATACCCCTCAATCCTTTTCCAACAAGAATAAGTAGTATGCGAAATCCATTGCTTGTCATCAATTTAATTTGATGAAGGATAAGCATACAATAAATCTTATTCTATTTTCCTCAAAGTGATTAATCCCTTCCTTCGGAGTTTGTTCTTGATAATAAATTCTAGTTCCAAGTGTTTCATCATTTTCCTTTCCGGAGTTCCAAGTTATCTCGCTTATGTCGTCAAAACCTCCATCTAAATCACCGCAGAGCCTTAATCTTATTATTTTCATTATTCAATTCTATCTTATCATCCTTTTGTCACCGGAGTTCTTCATGGTGGTTCTTCATGATTTAATTCATTCCTCAAGTGTTCATCAAGATTCATGCTAGTGGAGCTCAAGTTTTATTATTCGTGCATCTCGAAGTGCAACTAATTCTTCGTATTCTTCTGAAGTGGAGTTTTGCATTCCTTTTGTTCTTCTCAGCTATTCAAGCATTCGGTTGTGGCATAACTTCACCTCAAGTTTTTGAGATGTTTTTCCAAAAGTCCACAACAAGCTTATTCTTTTGTTGTTGATTTTCCAACAACTCCGTTCAATCCTTCCTTCTAAGGATGCTATCTAATTCATTCGTGGTGGTAGTTGTTGTTCTCTTATCCGTTCTTTTCGTTCCTCTATTCTTTCGGAGGCATTGTGTTGTTTGTTTCGTCAAGTGTCATTCCAACTTGTGAAGTTCATGTCTCCATTCCTTCCATTTTCAGCCGGAGTGCTGCCCAAATTCTTTTGTTTTTATTTCCTTTTTTACCTTGTTCTAACCGGAGTGGTTTCAGAGTCTATCTTATTCAATGGGATTTTGGTTCTCGTCATGTTCGCTGTTCCTCTTTTCTACCGAGTGCTCTCGGTCTTGTTCATCTTCTCTCTTGCGTTCTTACTTCACCTATTCCTCTTTCTCTTCCGTCTCGTTCCTAAGATCTCGGGACGAGATCTTCTGTTCGTGGAGGAGAGTTGTAATGCCCCGAGACCGATGCTCTAGTTGCCTTCCTTTTATTTTAGTTGTTGTCGTGTGGTTATTGTGTTTGTTGCATTATCATAATTATTGTTGCATATTTCATTCCTATATGTTTGTTGCCATGATCATGTTGAGTGCCTTGTCATATTTGCTTCTTGCTTCATGATCATCTTTGATTACATTGCATTGTGCCTTTTTTTCATTTTGCATTTCATCATAATCACCATGTGCATTGCATTCTTCATGATGTTGTCTTGCTCTATGCATGTTGCATGTGACCAAACCCCTTGCTATGCCTCTCAAATCTACCCATGCATCAACACCTCCTTCTTCCTTATTTCCTTTCATTTTTGCTAGTGCCATTTTCTGTCCTCCATAAATGTTCATTCTTTTCCTATAAATCTTGCACATTCCCTACAGCCTATCTACCAAATTTCACCCTTTTTGAAGTGGTTTTGGTTAGGTTCAAAAATGGAGCAAGTTTGAAGTAAATTCAAACTTGATTTATTTTTCTATCGGTAAAAGTGCCCAAACCAATTTATTCAAATAGTGCATATTTCAAGGAGCATGAGGATGTTCTCATATCTCTCTCAACCCTCGCATATATTCCAGTGCTTTTCGGTCTTTATTTTTTCTGTCTGAAGAAAAAATAAAAGAAAGAAGAAGCAGTAGCAGCCCGGCGTAGCAGCCCACCTGCCAATTACCTGTTTGATTTTAGCCCACTAAGCCCATCAGAGGCGATCCTCCTGTTCTTCTCCCACCTCCTGTACGGCAGGCCATCAGGAGGCTCCACGTCGGCAGCCGGCTTGATTTGACGGCCAGGACAGCCTCCCGACCTCCTATAAATCATCCCCCGGTGCCCTGGTCTTCATCCTCCCTCCATTTCACCCTTCCCTTCCTCCTGCCGCCGCCAGGTAAGGCACCAAGCTTCACGCCGACGCCATGGCCAAGAAAAGGCCGAGCTCCTCCCCGACTTGACCAGCTCGGCCCGTCCTACTTCTTCCGCGGGGAGCAACGCCCGCATCTCCATCTTCTTCCTCAACCTTGCAAGCGTCCATTCGAGCCCGGATCGACCTCCTCCTTGACGTCTTCTTCCCTTGCTTCCTCTGCTTCATGTACCCCGAGCACCGTCGCCACGATCAGCACGTCCTCCCACCGGCCACGGCCACCCTCGACCTTGTACAACTCCAGTAGCACCCCCACGGTGATGATCCGCTCCTCTTAGCCCTCCTCTCTCGTGCGTTTTGTTCCGGTAGACGTTGTCCAGACAAGCAGGAACTCACGGTCGCCATGAGCGCCATGGCATGAGTTCGAGTTCGTCTTTGTGCCACTGCTTCTTCTCGCCGATCCCACACACCGCCGTCTGCACAAACACACAGCCTTCGTGCTCGCGTCCTTGCCAGTTTCCCCGCCTCGCCATGTTTTTCTTCCCTGCCACTGCGCGCGTCCGCATGCCTGAGCCGAGCAACACTCGAGCTGGAGCCCCCCGCATCCCTCCGCTTGAGCGCGCCAAATCCCCCTACCAAACACGCATGCCCACCACTGCTCAGCCGCCGTCGCGTTTGCTCGCCAGCAACCATGGCCGAAGCGAGGCTCGGCCTTGCGCCAGCCCCGCCTTGCGCATCCAAGCCCGCACCCTCGCGTGCTCGCACACACGCATCACAACCCATCGCCCTGTATGCTCCATCCAGGGAGCAGCAGCTCCGTGTAGCTCCTTGACATGGCGGGCCCTTGCTTCCTGAGCACGTCGGAAGGCAAGCCCGGAGAGGTGGCTCTGCCTCCTCTGCTTCTTTGCACGCATGTGCGTCCTCTGCACACGTGCTGCCCCTTCGTTGTCACACCTCCACGCACATGCATATGCACGCCCGCATGCCCGTAGCGCCCGCTTGCCTCACCCAGTGCCTGCACGCACATCTCCGAGGCGACCATGCCATGGCCGAGAGCATCGATCTCACGCGCATCCCTCCCTAGCGAGCCCAAGTACATGTGCGCCCCATAGCTGCTACCCTCACCGTCTTCCGCACCCCCGCCGGCCCTTTGCAGCCGCGGTTTCTGCTGTTGTGCCCGTCTGCGTCGCCGACACCATCGTGAGCATCCACGGCTCCAAGCTCGGGCATTTCTGTAGCTATTCAAGTTTTTCTAGTAGCCCATTGGTTTCAGCAACGCAGTGGTCAGAGCACAACGCAAGCACATGAGGTCTTGGGATCAAATCCCAGGGTGCCCTCAATTCTTTTGCCCCTCCTTTTCTCTGCTTCTTTTAGTTTTGCACACACTCAGCCGCTGGGTCAAATCTCCTCCTAGGCCGCTACATTGTGTTGCATTCGGCTCGCGTAGTTTTTTTTCCTTCTCTGTAGGTTTAGTACTTTTCTCAAGCGCATGCATAATTACATGACTGCCACTGTTTTGCATTGTTAATAACTAAATGTGCATTCATCCAAATTAAACAAACTATATATTTAAAATGCTTAGAATCTCATGTAGTTTCACAATATTCAACTTTCATCTATGTTAAAGATGTTTAAAATTATTGTTTGCATTAATTTGCATGTTTGACATGTTAAAATGGTTTATTTCATAACTAAATAACCGTAGCTCCGAATTTAATAAACTTTATATGTAAATGGGGTAGAAAAATGCATAGATTAACATGATGCACTTTCTTTGCATGCTTAACAATTTTAAAATTGTGTATAGGGCAGAACAGTACCAAAATCGAAATATGCATATGAGGATTTCCCAGAATTATTGTTTGTTGTTCCGGCCTCATTTAAACTTGCCTAAATAGGTAGTTTTATTGTGTTGCACATCCTGCCATGTTAACAACATTTAATATTGTTGGATAGCATAAATGGGAGTGAATTAAATAATTGGATGTGGTGTTTTGTCAATATGGCAACTCGTTGCATATTGAGCTCCACTTAATTTGTAGTATTTTTGTTGCACTTTGCCATGCCATGACTCTTTAAACCGGACATGCATCATGTTTGTTCGTGCATCATGTCATGTTTATGCTTGTGTGTTTACTATGTTGTTTGTTCTTTCCGGTTGTGCTTCTTCTCCGTAGTTCTTGTTTTGTTGCGATCGTGAGGATTCGTTCGACTACGCTTGGTTCATCTACGCCCGTTCATCTTCTTCATGGACCCAGTCTTCTTCCTAGCGGGATTTCAGCCAAGATGACCGTTACCCTGGATCTCATTACTATCATTGCTATGCTAGTTATTTTGATGCTATCGCTATGTCGCGCTTCCTACCACTTGTTTATCAAGCCTCCCAAATTGCCATGTCAGCCTCTAACCTTTTTCACCATTCCTAGCAAACCGTTGCTTGGCTATGTTATCGCTTTTGCTCAGCCCCTCTTATAGCGTTGTTAGTTGCAGGTGAAGTTGAAGATTGCTCCATGATGGACAGGATTATGTTGGGATATCACAATATCTCTTATTTAATTAATGCACCTATATACTTGGTAAAGGGTGGAAGGCTCGGCCTTATGCATGGTATTTTGTTCCACTCTTGCCGCCCTAGTTTCCGTCATACCGGTGTTATGTTCCTTGATTTTGCGTTCCTTACGCGGTTGGGTGATTTATGGGACTGATGACCCGCAAATATACGGGATAGTTGTAGCCTCTTTCGATAAGTAAGAGTGTCGAACCCAACGAGGAGCTAAAGGTAGAACAAATACTCTCTCAAGTCCTATATGCCACTGATACGACTCTACGCACGCTTGACGTTCGCTTTACCTAGAACAAGTATGAAACTAAAAGTACTTTGTAGGTGTGATAGGATAGGTTTGCAAGATAATAAATAGCATGTAAACATAAACTAGGGGTTGTTTAGATAAAGATGCAATAAAGTAAATATAGCGAGTGTGAAAAAGTGGTGGTAAGAGTTGTGAAATTGTCCCTAAGCAATTGACTATGTTACTAGACCGGTAATCACTATTGCAATTCTATTTGAGGGAGGGGCATAAGCTAACATACTTTCTCTACTTGGATCATATGCACTTATGATTGGGACTCTAGCAAGCATCCGCAACTACTAAAGATTCATTAAGGTAAAACCCAACCATAGCATTAAAGTATCAAGTCCCTTTTATCCCATACGCAACAATCTACTTACTCGGGTTTGTGTTTCAGTCACTCACGCAACCCACTATAAGCGAATCATGAACGCGTTGCAACACCCTACAGCGGGAATCCCTCACGCTTGCGCGACACGGAGGGCACCATAGGACAGCACCAATAATAAAACATGCAACTCAAACCAATCATAGCAATTCATCAATCATCGGTAGGACAACGAAAATCTACTCAGACATCATAGGATGGCAACACATCATTGGACAATAATATGAAGCATAAAACACCATGTTCAAGTAGAGGGTACAGCGGGTTGCGGGAGAGTGGACCGCTGGATATAGAAGGGGGAAGGTGATGGAGATGTTGGTGAAGATGACGGCGGTGTTGGTGAAGATCGCGGTGATGATGATGGCCCCCGTCGGCGTTCCGGCGCCACCGGAAGCAAGGGGAGATGGCCCCCCTTCTTCTTCTTCTTCCTTGACCTTCTCCCTAGATGGGAGAAGGGTTTCCCCTCTGGTCCTTGGCTCCCATGGCGTGGGAGGGGCAAAAGCCCCTCCGAGATTGGATCTATCTCTCTGTTTCTACGTTCTCAAATTCTACCCCTTCACCGTTTTTTAAATATCCGGAGATCCGTAACTCCGATTGGGGTGAATCTTTCGCCCAGATCTTTCTCATAAAATTAGCTTTCTTGCGGCCAAAAAAGGGCATCAACCGCCTTACGGGTGGCCCACGAGAGTGGGGGCCGCGCCCTCTTTAAGTGGGCGTGGGCCCCTATCTCGTGGCCACCTCGGGCGTCGTCTCACGTTGATTCTTCCTCCCAAAAATCACAAATATTCCAAAATAATTCTCCGTCCGTTTTTATCCCGTTTGGACTTTGTTTGATATTGGGTTTCTGCGAAACAAAAAACATGCAACAGATAGGAACTGGCACTGGGCACTGGATCAATATGTTAGTCCCAAAAAATAGTATAAAATGTTGCCAAAAGTATATAAAAGTTGTAGAATATTGGCATGGAACAATAAAAAATTATAGATACGACGGAGACGTATCAGCATCCCCAAGCTTAATTCCTACTCGTCCTCGAGTAGGTAAATGATAAAAAAGATAATTTTTGATGTGGAATGCTACCTAGCATAATCTTGATCATATGTCTAATCATGGCATGAATATTAAGACACGAGTGATTCAAAGCAATAGTCTATCATTTGATATAAAAACAATAATACTTTGAGCGTATCAATAAAGCAATCATGTCTTTTCAAAACAACAAGGCCAAAGCAAGCTTATCCCTACAAAATCATACAGTTTGGACATGCTTCATTTTCGTCACACAAAATGCCCCCATCATGCACAACCCCGATGACAAGCCGAGCAATTGGTTCATACTTTTTAACGCGCTTTAGCTTTTTCAACCCTCACGCAATACATGAGCGCAAGTCATGGATATAGCACTATAGGTGGTATAGAATATAATGATGGAGGTTATGTGGAGAAGACAAAAAAGGAGAAAGTCTCACATCGACGCGGCTAATCAACGGGCTATGGAAATGCCCATCAATTGATGTCAATGCGAGGAGTAGGGATTGTCATACAACGGATGCACTAAGAGCTATAAGTGTATGAAAGCTCAACAAAAGAAACTAAGTGGGTGTGCATCCAACTTGCTTGCTCATGAAGACCTAGGGCATTTGAGGAAGCCCATCGTTGGAATATACAAGCCAAGTTCTATAATGAAAATTCCCACTAGTATATGAAAGTGACAACATAGGAGACAATCTATATGAAGAACATGGTGCTACTTTGAAGCACAAGATATGAGACTCACTTCATGAAGAACATGGTGCTGCTTTGAAGCACAAGTGTGGAAAAAGAGATAGTAACATTGCCCATTTTTATTTATTTTTTTATTTTTTTATTTTTTTTCTTTTTTTCTTTTTCTTTTTTTTCTTTGGCATTTCTTTTTTTTTTTGCCTTTAGGGGGGGCAGTGCTCTAATAATGATGATCATCACACTTTTATTTAAACTTGATATTACAACAAAGATATAACTCTATATGAATGCTTCCGGCGGTGTACTGAGATGTGCAATGATCTAGCGTAGCAATGACATCAAAAAAAACGGACAAGCCATGAAAACATCATGCTAGCTATCTTACGATCATGCAAAGCAATATGACAATGAATGCTCAAGTCATGTATACTAGATAGAAAGTGCGGTTTGTCGCACCCGACAGCGGTGTTGTCGGGTACACTCATATCCAATCCCAATAATGTAGTCAATGGGAAAACTAATTTTCTGTTAAAAAAACCAATCACTCCGTCCAAAAGCAAGACATCACCGAATTTAGCACGATCATGAGAATATAGAAGCTAATAAGAGAACAAATGCTCATATTGCCTACGACAATAAGTTCAATGCAAAAGAACCACGCATGCAATCTGTCTCGGCACTAACCATGCATTTGATATTTCACATAATATGACATAGATCAAAAGCGCTAATTAGGAGCATTGAAATTGCATAATTAATTATTAAAATAGCCATGCGACTTGAAAGGAGCACATATGTCAGACTGACAACTTAACAAAGTGTATGAGAGATTTAAATTAATGGTGGTCTCACTTGTTCATAAGATAACTGAAACACACACCACAAATTTCATCCTATATTATTGGTAGACCTTAAATTCAACTCTAAACCCCTCGACATTCCTCCCTGAGAATTTGGTAGGAAAACCCGGCCAATTCGCCACAACAAATAGTCAAATATAATCTAAGGATAATAAACCATAAAAACACAAGCATCTTCTCAGTTTTCTCATTCCCTCTTCTTGCACAAGGCTTGAGCATCCACAACTTCCTCAGTTCCTCTCCAACCCACCTTTGTAACTACTATTCCTGCAGGTTGATTACATTGGTGTAATTAACATTAATAAATAAAAATATACTTAAATTGATAGTTTAATTGAAAATTCTACCAAGGACGAATACCTTTCATGGCTGTGGTACCCACTTCAGCTTTGTATACAACTGTGCGGGAGGCCATTTATAGCAAAACAAGTTCAATTTTGAACCTGTTGGAACAATAGATCTATTGATTGTAAGCCATTTTTTTATGCAGATGAGATAGACCAACATCTATATCATTTACAGCTATTTATAAACAAAATAGTTGTAAGGCATGTTTACAGCTCAAAACTCATGAATTTTGCTCTCTATGATTTGGCAAAAAACTCAACATTTTAACTTACTTGAGCATGGATCAAGTATCTAAAAGCTAAAACTATTTATTTTTCAAGGCAAGTATCTAAAAATGTGGCTCAGGCGAAGAAATAATCCATGCAAACTAAAGGAAAATAAAGGTCATATTATGAAAGTGGTACACAACACAAGACAAAGATTATATAATAAGCATGGAAGATTTTTCTGGTAGCAAGGGTAGAGGAGAATATCATACTTATTTGATTAAGCTTTAGAGAGGGAGTGGACCATAAATTATTCAATCAGAAATCATCAAATATATCAAATACAGTTTGGAGGCTTGCCTCGTTCTTATTTGAACAAACTGAAAAGCCAATCCGACGGTCGAGAGTGCCTGAGCGCTGAGAGGGCTCCATTCTCCCCTAGGTTCTTGTTTCTTGATGAGTAGTAATACTAATCCACGTGGAAGCAAGCCATAAAGGCACACCTCCCAAGCTATGACCAATTTAAGTCCGGTTTGACTTGATGTGTGCTTACGCAACGCTACCAGCTCCAAATCTGCTATACCTGTTAGCAGATAAATCATCAGGTGACATTATTTCAGTTAATTATTTTGTATGGATTGTTTGTCCAGAATATATCTGTTTTGCTGGTGTGCCTTGTTTTCTGCACGCAGATTACTGCAGCCGACATCTCTTGATGATCTGATAAATTTATTAGCAACATTTGTAGACAGTGGCAAGCCCCTCAAATATATAAACATTTGTGCAGCAAACAGTATAACCAAAAATCTGTCAGCAAATTCACAGATGTAAACTACTACCTCCATTCCAAAATATAAAACGTTTCGGTAGGCTAAAATGGCCTACCAAAACGGGATCTCCTATGCGCCGCTCGTTGCGGCAAATTGCCGAGCAAACGCACAGGGGCGACTCCAGCTGGGCCGGTCCATTAGCGAAACACAGTAAAAAATACAAAAAAGACTAAAACTGCTGGAGGAGGTAGGAATCGAACCTGGCACCTCCTGTGACTTACGCACGACCCTAGCCAATGGGCTACATAAGTTTACTTGTTTTACTATGGCGAGCGCAGCTAGAGGTAATGCGGATGCGAACATTATTTTGAGAAAAGTATTTTTTAATGCGAACACTTTCCAAATTTGAGAAGAAAAACTAAAAAAATATAATCAGAATTTACTGCACCAACACGAGTTTTAAAAAAATTCGATCAACACAAAAAAGTTTTTCGAAAATCTGAACAAGTATTTAATAGTGATTTTTGCAAAAACATGAATATTTTTGAAAGGAGAACAAATTTTGAATTGTGAACAAAAAAAATTTGTAAACATGATTTTTTTTGGTAAACATGAACATTTTTAAAATTATCGAACAAAATTTAGAAATGGGAACGAGTTTTAAAATAACAAGCAAATTTTGAATTTTTCGAACAAATTGTAAAATGGAGAACAATTTTGAAAATCCCAAACAAATTTGAAATGTGAACAATTTTTTAATAAGTGAACAAAAAATTTAAAAACAAGAACATTTTTCTGAAATTTTTGAACAATTTTTGAATACAGGCATTTTTTGAAATCCATGTCATTATTTTCAAATTTCTTAAAAAATGGAAAAAGGTAATTCGAACATTTTTTGAAAAAACAAGAACATTTTCTGAAAATTCGGAACAAAAATTTTGAAACCCGAAACATTTTTTGAGTTTATGAACAAATTTTGTAAAATGGGAACATTTTTTGAATTTATGAACAAAATCTGAAAAACAGGAACATTTTTTGGAATTCGGATTTTTGTTGAAATAAACTTGAAAAGGAAAAAAAGATAAAAGAAAAGAAAACAGAAAAAAGGAAACAGAAAAAAAGAAACAGAAAAAAGAAAAGAAAAAAGAAAAAGAAGATAAATAGAAAAAGAAAAACGAAAAAGAAACTGAAAAAGAAAAAGACGGTTCAGGAATCTTCTAGAAGGTTCCCAAAACCGGAAAAAACCGGCTGGAAACATCATAGAAGGTTCCCAAAGCCGAGTCTGCTTTAACGCTAAATGGGCCGGCCCACTCGTTCGCTCGCTCGCACCTCCCTATGCGAAGCTTTGACAGCTTGTCGCAACGAGCGGCAAGTAGGATTTTCCGACTCTTTGCCCCCCAAAGCGTGGGGTGACAGGCCTGTGCCACCAGGCCCGGCGATACAGGTGCTCGAGCGTCTCCTTTTAAGCATGTCGCCAACAATCACAATTACCCGTGTGGGACTAAAAATTGGGAACTCCTATTGGACGCCTTCTGCATCAAAATGTCGTCGCCACGCATAGGGGCGCAGCCTGACTGGGCCAGCCCATCGCAGTGTACCGGTGGAAAGAAAAGGAAGCAAAAAAGGGTCGCCACGCACAAGGGCGCAGCCTAACTAGGCCGGCCCATCGCAGTGTACCGGTGGAAAGAAAAGGAAGCAAAAAAGGGAAGGGAGACGCCACTCGAACCTGCGACCTACAGATTCGAAGTGCATGCTCCCAGCCAGTCCAACTGAGTAGTATTGCTTGTATAAATCCAACGCACACTTATAATAACTTAGCACAACCGTACAACCGAACTTCTCTACTGTATCGAACCAGAATTACACACTGTAGTGAACATCTTAAAACAAATTCTAGATTTTTTTTGAAAGTGTATATTTTGAAAAAGTGCAACCATTTTTTTCATTTCTGAACATATTTTGCACATAGGAACATATTTTGTACAAAATGTGTATATTTTTTGTACACAGTGTTCCAAATATTGAGAACAAATTTTGAAACTGAGAACAAATTTGGAAGAACAAACAATTTTTTAAAGCACAAACATGTTTTGAATCTTCAAAACAAATTTAGAAATGGAGAACAAATTTGGAAGCGCGAACAATTTTTAAAGCACGAACATTTTTTGAATCTCGAGAACAAAATTTGAGAACTCCTGAACAAATTCGGAAGCACGAACAATTTTTTAAAGCACAAACATTTTTTGAATCTTGAGGACAAATTTTGAAATAGAGAACAAATTTGGAAGCGTGAACAATTTTTTAAAGCACAAACATTTTTTTGAATCTTGAGAACAAATTTTGAAATAGAGAACAATTTTGAAAATTCCAAACAAATTTGGAAGCACGAACATTTTATGAAATCCAGTATATTTTCTGCATTTCGAAAGTTTTGAACTTTTTTGTGTAATGGGAACAAATTTTGGATTTGGAGAACATTTTTCGAATAACTGAAAATTTTATCAAAATACGAACAAAATTTGAATATTTTGAATTTATTTTGAAAAAAGAGAACAAAAAGGAAATGAAAAAGCAAGAAAACAAACAAAAAAATCAGGAACATTTTTCAAAATTGTGAACAAAAATTTGAAAATCTGAAGACTATTTCGGAAATATGAACAAAGTTTGATAAAAAGAACATTTTGGAAAATTCTGAACCATATTTTAACTTTTTGAAAAGGTTACAAAGAAAAATGAAAAATATTAAAAAATAAAAAAATAAAGAAAACGTGAAAAAATAAGAACAGAATAAGACTGTGAAGAAAAACTAGAAATAACCAGTAGAAGGAACAAAAGTTTTTTGGAATTACCGCAAACTGGTTTTATGTTTCGCTTTTAGTTTCTTTAGGTTTGGCACTGTTTTTCTAACACATCCAGGTGCTAGGCGCGGTGGCTACCGCGGTCTGTGCGTATACAAGAGGTCGTTGGTTCGATCCCAGGAGCGACAATTTTTGCCGTTTTTAATCTCGCGAAGCGAAACCACTCGAATGGGCCTGGCCCAGGTAAGCTGCGCCCCTGTGCGAAGCGGCGACTAGTTGCCGCAGTTAGCGGCAAATAGGGAATTCCTACCAAAACATCTTATATATTGAAACGGAGGTAGAGTAAGGTACTAACAAAGCAAACCGATATTTTCAGTGCTTGACATTAAAAGCTCCACCATGGAACTGGTAAGTGAAGACCACTAAATAGGAATCCAAGTTACACAAATAAAAGACACATTGCGATTTACATTTCAAAGTTCAAAATAACTTTGCTGCAACGTGGCTCTGGTTAGTGAAACCATCATCATCATCGAAGAAAACATTTTCTCTTGTATGCATCACAAAAACGGAGTCACAACGAACATGTAACAGTCGCACTCACCTAAGATGAAGTGCAGCATATGCATACATATGCTCCATTCAAATACTTCAATGGCTCCAATCCTGCACATACCAGGGTGAAAATGTCAAAGTCAGCTTACCGCATCACCAATAAGAAACAAACAAAGATTTTGTTCCCAAGAACATGAGTGAAAAAATGTCCCTAATTCAAGTGATATTAGAATATCTTGAGTAATTAAAATATCGGCAATAAAGAGGAAGAAAGAGCAGATCATCACTCTCAAAATTCCATGGGCACTTAACATCAAACACTGACATGGTTAGTTGGTTACCATTCACTGATTTGAAAGAAACCCATCCCAAGCAGATGGTTAGCATCCCATGTCCTGGATCTGCCCCCCATAGCTCGTCCCTTAGATATGACTGGATGCTGACGTTTACACGATGGTTCTTCTCCTAAATTAGCAACATGTGATCATCTATTTAACGAATGATTCAGTTAAACAATAAGCGAGCGCGGAAAGGGTACATCAAACACTGACATGGTTAGTTGGTTACCATTCATGATTCTTTTTAACAGAACTGAATCTCCAAGAAGTCGTAACCAAGAATAACTGGTAGTGGTTTTTTCTTGAACAATACAGCAACACCAGAAAAATAAAAAAGGACCCCGTCTACCATTTCAACAGAAACAGAGCTGTGGGACACCAGCAACAGAGCTAATTAGAAACTTGATCATGCCTCCCAGCCTGTCGTGTCTCTACAGCAGCTGAACCTGAGGAAAGACAGGTCTTACTTAGATGAAGGAAACCGAGTTCTAAGTGTATAAACCGCGATGATTCATTCATTGCAGAGAAATAGTAGTTTCTAACATATTGTATTGCCAACTAAACTCTCACAAGTAAGACAACTCATCGGCAAGCTAAATGTCAAAGATCACAAGAAGTATTACTTCCGTCCCAAATTACTTGTCTTAGGTTTGTTTGGATACATCCAAATGTAGACAAATCTAAGATAGTAATTCAGGATGGAGGGAGTACTTGTGAACTGTATCTTGCAAGTTCAGACCCTTGCTTGAAGCCAGACAAAAAGAAAACAGAATGGCCATAGCAAGAACAAACTTCCAGTGACAACACATAATGATAATTACCGATTGGTTAACACCACACGCATGGACAGGGTGCCACGAAATCAAACAGCATAATAGATAGGTGATAGTGCTCTTTCTGGGCCATCCATTAAAAATGTAAAAATAGTGAATAGCAGCATGCACTTGTAAGTGAATCTAAACCACCATAAAAACACACTCCAATGTAGGAAGAAACAACCAACACAATATTGTAAGAGTTCAGAGGGAGGATTAAAATGGTAGCTGCTAATTGGATAAGAACACTCTACTTACAACATTTCACATAGAAAAAATAGATTAGGGATGTGTTGTTGTCTACGCAATAAAAAAAGGACCTTGCAAAAGTTTGGTAGTAAACATGCAAGCAAAATAATGTATGCAAGAAAAGAGACGGACCTAAGCAGCAAAGCAATATCCTTTGCAACCAATCATTTCCATGCTTTTTATTTTAAATTTGTTGGCGATGATCGAATACTAACAGAAATTCCTCACAGAGATACTACAATAGTAATCTTAAAGCAGTTTCTACCAAATAAATTCTAAACCTCAGCTAGCAACATATTTGTGAAGCACAACTGAAAGCTCGTTTAGAAAAAATAAATGCCTAGAAGAATCAACTCGTAGGTCTGCAATTCAAATTTGCTACACATGACCGTTTGCAAGTAAGTAGCTCAAAATTCAATTGTATCAAGACGTACGTACAGGAGTTTTTGTCCCAAAAAACTCCATCGCTTACAATACACATAGGAGTGGAGAGGCCATCCATTACAAGGTTCGGTGGCGACACTTGCTCCAGAGGGTGCGCCGTGGCCGGCGTGGACTCGTCGAGAAAGCGATCAAAGTCAAAGTGCCACGGACATTTCTGATTGCCACAACAAATGCATATAAGAAAATCTACATGTAGAAAGAAAGAGAAGTGTCGCTAGTAAATTAAGTTGCCTGAAAATGGCACTCCTTACCTTTTTTCAGCTCTGATAAGAGCAAGCAACTTGTTGTGATCATCTGAAACAAGCATCATACGCCCCACCGACATGGCCATCTTTCTGTACTGGCACACCTCGGCGAGATGCCTCTTGTAGAGTCTGCATGGCCGCATGCTTTTGCTTCTTTGCTTTCAGACCTTGCCAAGGAAAGCTCAAAAGAAAACAATGTTACATCTGATTCATTAATATATCTTATGTGGCACACAATAAGAATCCAGAAAATAAACCAACAAACCCTGTAGGAAGTGCATAATAACATATCCAAGAGATTCCAAGTCATCTCATTGACTTGGTTCTCCTTCGGAGAAGTATTTATGCTGACCTGCTGTGTTTTTTATGGAAGGATATCGATAATTTGAAGAAGAACTAAGGAAACAGTCATGTATGTTATTGTTAGAGAAGTGCAATTGCAAGTGAAGGTACTACACACTCAAATACAGGTTTGTAAGAAATAAGAACCTCTACCAGGTCGTTGGTAACTTTCACGTTGCCATGAATCATAAAACAAAATCAAAAGTATCAATACTCAATAATATAGTCAGTTTGAAAATGGAAAAGGACATATTTAAATTCAAACATGACCGAGCATTACACTCAATCTTTTGCTGGTGTTGAAGGTAGAGAGAAATTAAACAAAATCCTTGGAGTTCAATCCATCAACCATGCATGGCAACCTCTTCGAGAAAGAACAGAAATAACAGATAAAACCAGCCTGATGTTTATAATTGACCAGCGTTGAGGAGCAAGCGGTTGGGGTGGCTTTCTTCTCTATGCGAGGACGACGGTGTCGTGAACCTAAAGATCTAATGATCTGTGAAGATATAATTCGACCCTACAAGCATAATGAGAACATGAGTTAGCTCCGAAGCATTGTAATTTTGTAAGCAATCCCTAGGAATCCAACAAAACAAATGAGAAAATCCAAAAATTCTAGTTACCTCATTGTACTGTCCTGCCCTGTCACCCTTGCAATATGAATTGTACTAATGCATTGGGAGATTATCTATAGAGGCAATCTCTGACTGAACTAAGCCAATGATGTGAGATGAATTAATTGTGTGGCAGATGTGAAGTTGTTTTCTATTCCTTCTACAAGAAACAAGACTGTCAATAAAATAAATAAATTCAGAGAGAGATTAGGAGCGGAGGGGAACAGGGATTGGGGAAGCTTACCTTGCCATCAGCCACTGGTCTGATGCACGTATTGCCTGCCAAACTCTGCATGTGATCGTCCATCCCGGCTGCCGCACACATGCTGCACCAGGCGGCGTGATGGGGAAAAACCAGGTTGTGGCAGCACTGACATGTGGATCACGGATTGAACGCCCAGCCGCCATCAATCTCGACCCGGGCGACCTCGGCCAGCACCTCAAGGCGTCCAGGGAAGGGGGGAGGCGAGTGGCGGCTGGGAAGGGGGGTGAGCGAGCACGGGAAGACGCAGGAGGAGGCACGAATGAGTGGCGGCAATGACAGCACGCTCCGCCTAGACTCCTCCCGTCGATGGCGACGGTGGGCACTGCCGGGAACAACAGCGTGGGCTACGACACGCTCCGCCTGACCTCCTCCCGTCGATGGCGCGACGGCGCGCTTTGCCGGGAACAGCAGCGTGGGCATCCTCTCCCCCCGAGGCGTGACGCTCGAGCTCGACGGGGATGCGGCGGCGTGAGCTCGACGAGGATGCGGCGGTGCGAGCTCCACGGGGATGCTGCGGCGCGAGCTCCACGGGGATGCGGTGACGCAAGATCGAAGGGGATGCGGCGGCGCGAGCGGCATGAGGGGCGGGAGGAAGTGAGAGGGAGTCGGGGGAGAGTGGGAAAAGAGAGAGGCAGCTAGGGTTTCACCACGGGGGTGCTGGCTTTTATACCTCAGTGTGTGAAAAGACGAGTATGCCCTCCGTTCCTAAATATAAGTCTTTTTAGAGATTTCACTAGATGGACTACATACGGAGCAAAATGAGTGAATCTAAACTTAAAATGCATCTATATACATCCGTATGCGGTTTACAGTAAAATCTCTATAAAGACTTACATTTAGGAACGGAGGGAGTAGAAATTACCGACGGTGGCAGTGTCTTACCCGATCCGACGTCCAGAAACGCTCCATCTCGATCGGATGGCCCGGATCGCTCCATCTCGCGATCCAACGGCCAGGACGAGTCAGGGAGCTCGATCGGACGGTCCACAATCCAAACGAACGGGAGAGCTCCATTTTGCTTCGGACTCTAATAAGAGGATGATGATGATGAAAGTTTCATGGCAATATATCTCGGAATGGCTATGGAAATACCATGATAGATAGGTATGGTGGCTGTTTTGAGGAAGATATAATGAGGCTTATGTGTGATAAAGTGTATCATATCACGGGGTTTGGATGCACCGGCGAAGTTTGCACCAACTCTCAAGGTGAGAAAGGACAATGCATGGTACCAAAGAGGCTAGCAATGATGGAAAGATAAAAGTGTGTATAATCCATGGACTCACATTAGTCATAAAGAACTCATATATTTATTGCAAAAGTTTATTAGCCCTCGAAGCAAAGTACTACTGCGCATGCCCCTAGGGGGATAGATTGGTAGGAAAAGACCATCGCTCGTCCCCGACCGCCACTCATAAGGAAGACAATCAAAGAAACACCTTATGCTTCAAATTTGTCACACAACGGTTACCACACGTGCATGCTACGGGACTTGCAAACCTCAACACAAGTGTATCTACAATCCACAACCACCCACTAGCATGACTCTAATATCACCATCTTTATATCGCAAAACTATTGCAAGGAATCAAACATATCATATTCAGCGATCTACAAGTTTATGTAGGATTTTATGACTAACCATGTGATTGACCAATTTCTGTCATCTCTCTAAATAGATATAAGTGAAGCAAGAGAGTTTAATTCTTTCTACAAAAGATATACCCACGCACTAACAATTATAAGTGAAGCAAAAGAGCATTCTACAAATGGCGGTTTTATATGTGAAGAGAAACAGGCAATCCAAACTTCAAAAGATATAAGTGAAGCACATGAAGCATTCTATAAAGCCATACTCAAAAGACTTAAGTGAAGTGCAGTGAGCATTCTATAAATCAACCAAGGACTATCTCATACCAGCATGGTGCATAAAAGAAAAATGAAAACTAAATGCAAAATACGCTCCAAGACTTGCACATAATGCATGAACGAAACGAATATGAAAACATACCGATACTTGTTGAAGAAAGAGGGGATGCCTTCCAGGGCATCCCCAAGCTTAGACGCTTGAGTATCATTGAATATTTACTTAGGGTGCCTCGGGAATCCCCAAGCTTGAGCTCTTGCCTCTCTTCCTTTTCCTTATATCGAGACCTCCTCGTTTAGACACTTCATCCATACAAAACTTCAACAGAAAACTCGGTAAGATTCGTTAGTATAATGAAGCAAATCACCACTCTAAGTACTGTAGCAAACCAATTCATATTTTGTCTTTGCATTGTGTATACTGTAATATAACTTTTTCATGGCTTAATCCACTGATATAAATTGATAGATTCATCAAAACAAGCAAACTATGCATCAAAAACAGAATCTGTCAAAAACAGAACAGTTTGTAGAAATCTGAACATCCACCATACTTATGGTACCCCACAAATTCTACCAAAACTAGGAAAAATAAAAAAGTTTTATAGCAAGACAGTGCAAAAGGAATCAGAACCATTTGACGTTCTAATTAAAAATGTAAAATCGCGCACTACAGCCAAAGTTTATGTCCTGCACCGTACAAACCAACAAGCATTGTAAACATCCTAAAGGCAAACCTTAGCATATTATTTTTATAATACAATGGAATTATACAAAGGGATAATTATTTTTGTTGAAAAGTTTCTGTAATCAAGATTCACAAAGTTTCCGTGAGCATGAACAAAGTTCAAGGGTAGCTCCCACTTCAATAAAGCTTATCTTTCTCACTTTCACTTTCCTTTTTGAAAAGTTTTAGGTTCCCCTCTTTATTTTTTTTGTTTTTAAACTATATAAAAGCACTCAACAGAAATAAATGACTCTCTAAAACTTCTGGGTTGTCTTCCTGGCAGTGCTTTCTTTAAAGCCATTAAGCTAGGCATTTAGTGCTCAAGTAATGAATCCACCCGGATCCCAAGGTATATCAAAGCCAATTTTAATTAACAATGATTTGTAATTTAGTAGTGAGCACAAAGTAATATATATCATGCAAGAATGAAGTCTAACTCTCTTCCTATGCATCGGCATGTCATAAAAGAACAATTCATGCACACATAGTAAAGGCCAATGCATAGTATAAGCAGTTTCTTGCAATTTCATAGTATGGGAAACATAGAGTGGTGGAAAAATAGTTCCTCTCTCATAATAATGGAAAGTAGGAGCAGCAAGCACATGCATATTACATTCATCAAAATCATCATGTGCAACAGTAAAAGGCAACCCATCAATATAATCCTTAATAAGCACAAACTTCTCCGATAAAGTGTGGTAGGAAGAATTCAAAAAGATAATAGGACTATCATACGTGGGTGCAATAGCAACAATCTCATGTTTAACATAAGGAACTATAGCAAGTTCATCTCCATAAGCATAATTCATATTGGCATCTTGGCCACAAGTATAGCAAGCATCATCAAAAAGGGATATTTCAAAAGAATCAACGGGATCATAACAATCATCATAGCAATCATCCTTTGGTAAGCACGAAGGGGAATTAAATAGTGTATGGGTTGGAGGGTTACTCTCATTAGAAGGTGGGCACGAGTAGCTAATCCGCTCTTCCTCCTTTTGTTCTTCGCTCTCCTCATCATCTTTTTCATCCAATGAGCTCATAGTTTCATCAATTTCTTCTTCCATAGCTTCCTGCAAAATATTAGTCTCTTCTTGGACAGCGGAGACTTTCTCAATAAATGCATTAATATAGTAATTGTATTCATAATTTCGTAGTAATATCTAAGTATAGCAAGATTTGCAGGCCTATAAGCATCATCATCTAAAGCTTCATACTTTTCAAACAAAGATTCAATTTCATAAGCAACCTTAAAAGCAACAAATTCTTCTATTTGTTCCACATCATAGTAATCATATATACCATTAGCATAAGAAGCTAAGGTTTCATTATCATTAAATTCGCATGAAAAGGGAAGGTGTGGAGCCTCCATCCTAGAGCAACAAGTAATATCATATCTCAAGCAGAGATTCCAGGCATACCAATGCAACATAATAAATTGATCCCATAATAGTTTCCCTTTTTGTGTCGAGCGATAATCCCTAAAGTATTCACGTTGATCCAACGTGTCTCCCATTATAAAGTTGAATGGGGTTTTCTCAGGATTATCAAAGTAGTATATAATATCTCTCGCATAATGAGAATCGAGGGTTTTAGGAGTTACCCCATCCTCATGAGTAGCAAGTACAGCTAATTGTTTTGGTATTTTGCGTTCCATATCCATAATTAAGATAGAGAACAACTTAGAACAGCAAATAAAAATTACTTAGTGATAAAGCAAACAAGCACACACGAGAATATTCACCCCACACTATGACTCCCCGGCAACGGTGCCAGAAAAAGGTCTTGATGACCTGCAAGTATACGGGATAGTTGTAGCATCTTTCGATAAGTAAGAGTGTCGAACCCAACGAGGAGCTAAAGGTAGAACAAATACTCTCTCAAGTCCTATCTTCCACTGATACGACTCTACGCACGCTTGATGTTCGCTTTACCTAGAACAAGTATGAAACTAGAAGTACTTTGTAGGTGTGATAGGATAGGTTTGCAAGATAATAAAGAGCATGTAAACATAAACTAGGGGCTGTTTAGATAAAGATGCAATAAAGTAAATATAGGGAGTGTGGAAAAGTGGTGGTAGGAGTTATGAAATTGTCCCTAAGCAATTGACTACGTTACTAGACCGGTAATCACTATTGCAATTCTATTTGAGGGAGAGGCATAAGCTAACATACTTTCTCTACTTGGATCATATGCACTTATGATTGGAACTCTAGCAAGCATCCGCAACTACTAAAGATTCATTAAGGTAAAACCCAACCATAGCATTAAAGTATCAAGTCCCCTTTATCCCATACGCAGCAATCTACTTACTCGGGTTTGTGTTTCAGTCACTCACGCAACCCACTATAAGCGAATCATGAACGCATTGCAACACCCTACAACAGGAATCCCTCACGCTTGCGCGACACGGAGGGCACCATTGGACAGCACCAATAATAAAACATGCAACTCAAACCAATCATAGCAATTCATCAATCACCGGTAGGACAACGAAAATCTACTCAGACATCATAGGATGGCAACACATCATTGGACAATAATATGAAGCATAAAACACCATGTTCAAGTAGAGGGTACAGCGGGTTGCGGGAGATTGGATCGCTGGATATAGAAGGGGGAAGGTGATGGAGATGTTGGTGAAGATGATGGCGGTGCTGGTGAAGATCGCGGTGATGATGATGGCCCCCGGCGGCGTTCCGGCGCCACCGGAAGCAAGGGGGAGAGGTCCCCCCTTCTTATTCTTCTTCCTTGACCTTCTCCCTAGATGGGAGAAGGGTTTCCCCTCTGGTCCTTGGCTCCCATGGCGTGGGAGGGGCGAGAGCCCCTCAGAGATTGGATCTATCTCTCTGTTTATGCGTTCTCAGATTCTCCCCCTTCACTGTTTCTTAAATATCCGGAGATCCGTAACTCCGATTGGGGTGAATCTTTCGCCCAGATCTTTCTCATAAAATTAGCTTTCTTGCGGCCAAAGAAGGGCATCAACCGCCTTACGGGTGGCCCACGAGAATGGGGTCTGTGCCTTCTTTTATGTGGGCGTGGGCCCCTATCTCGTGGCCACCTCGGGCATCGTCTCGCGTTGATTCTTCCTCCCAAAAAATCACAAATATTCCAAAATAATTCTTCGTTCGTTTTTATCCCGTTTGGACTCCGTTTGATATTGGGTTTTTGCAAAACAAAAAACATGCAACAGACAGGAATTGGCACTGGGCACTAGATCAATATGTTAGTCCCAAAAAATAGTATAAAAAGTTGCCAAAGTATATAAAAATTGTAGAATATTGGCATGGAACAATAAAAATTTATAGATACGACAGAGACATATCAGGGACCCCCTTGACAGTTCGCTTTGAATAAAACTCCTCTAGCAAGGCCCAACCTTGGTTTTACATTTGCCTCACCTAGCCTTTTTTCCCTTGGGAGTCGCGCTCCTGAGGGTAATCTTATTTTACCCCCCCCCCCCAGGTCAGTGCTTGTCGTGAGTGTTGGTCCAACCTGTCAGCCGCCGGTGGCCATCAGGGGCAACTCGGGGCTGGCCTACCGGAAGTTTGGACAATTTGGTGTGCCCTGAGAACGAGATATGTGCAGCTCCTATCGGGATTTGTCGGCACATTCGGGCGGCTTTGCTGGTCTTGTTTTACCATTGTCAAAATGTCTTGTAACTGGGATTCCGAGTCTGATCAGGTCTTCATGGGAGAAGGAATATCCTTCGTTGATCGTGAGAGCTTGTGATGGGCTAAGTTGGGACAACCCTGCAGGGTATAAACTTTTGAGAGTCGTGCCCGCGGTTATGTGGCAGACGGGAATTTGTTAAGATCCGGTTGTAGAGAACTTGACACTTGACTTAATTAAATGCATCAACCGCGTGTGTAGCCGTGATGGTCTCTTTTCGGCGGAGTCCGGGAAGTGAACACGGTTTTTGGGTTATGTATGAACGTAAGTAGTTTCAGGATCACCCCTTGATCCCTTATAGCTTCTCGACCGTTCCGTTTGCTTCTCTTCTCGCTCTTATTTGCATATGTTAGCCACCATATATGCTTAGTTGCTGCTGCAACCTCATCACTTATCCTTTCCATACCCTTTGAGCTTTGCTAGTCTTGATACCCATGGTAATGGGATTGCTGAGTCCTCGTGGCTCACAGATTACTACAACAACAGTTGCAGGTACAGGTTATGCGATGATCTTGACGCGAGAGCGATGTTAACTTATTTTGGAGTTCTTCTTCCGCTTCTAGTATGTATCCCCATCTATTATGTAATGCTGACGTAATGATATCTACCTTGCAAAAGCGTTTCAATATGCGGTTTTATCCTTGGTGGGACCTTCGGGTCTCTTTAGGATAGTATCGCATATTGGGCGTGACAAGTTGGTATCAGAGCCTCGACCGACCTTAGGAGCCCCCCTTGTTTGATCATGTAGCTTGGCCGCTGTCGAGTCTAGAAGAAAACTTTTTGGAGTCTAGGTATATCGGAGAGTAGGAATTCTTTTTACTCCTCAGCCCCTTCGTCGCTCTGGTGAGGAATCTTGATGTAGGTGTTTTGAGTTACTCCTCTTCCCCTTCAAATTTTTCTTTAGGACCACGCAGTTGGTTTTTTTTCGATCATTGTTCCTCATCTCTTTGCATCCGGTGCATTTCTCGTCAAGTTGACTCGAGCCTCTTCTTCTTTGCCAAGTTCAATCCTCAGTAGTTTTCTTTTTCCCACCCGCCACCCCTTTTCATCTCAGAGTCGGAGTCCGTAATCGAGTATCCATCCTACTCGTGCGAAGCATTTGCATTCTTTAAACCGGTGTTTCCCCTTGAAGTTATTCATCGGTTTTCCCCTTCCAAGTTGCCTTTGTTTTCCCGCCCTCCCACCCTCTTCTTCCCGGAGCCTGAGTCTCTTTCGAGCATCAATTTTCATTCGTACGGAGCCTCTTCAGTCTTTCGACAATTGTTTCAACCGGTGAATTCTCGTTTTGTTCGACATTCTTCATCTCTTTTTCTTCTCCGGTGGACTCAATTCACGTTTTTCGGTTGATCATATTCTTTTCCTTGGATCAAGTGTTTTCCCTTTTCGTTCGCCTCTCGCCAGTTTATCCTTCCAGAGTGCTCAAGACATCTCAGGAGATTCGTCTGTGTTTGAATTACTTCGAGGTTGTCACCTCATTCAAATATTTCAATTGTTCCGGTGCATCATCTATCTCTTCAACAATCCTTTCCAACGATGTTATCTCTTCAGTGGGCCCTAACCCACAGGACTTTTCCCAGGATCTTACCTGACTCTTCTAATTATTCCGGAGCTGTTCCCAATTCTTTTCAAAGTGTGATGTAAGATTGGATTCATTAGTCACATGCCTTCTCATACAACTCCAATTTCATCTTCTCTTCTTCAATTCTTTAATTTTTTCTTTCAAATACTCATTTTTCTTTTTCAACTAAATTTAACTTCTCGACAAGAGGGTCGGTTGCAACTTCTGGTTCACATACCTCCTAGATAAAAATATCTCTACGTCAACTTGATGGCCATAATTGTCATAAATGCGAAATGCAACAAGTAGTTATAAAAACAGAATATACCACATCCGAATCATAAACCAGGCGAGGGCCAACGGGGACGGATATCAAGACCATGGCACTGTGTATAACAAACAATCATACAAAGTAAGAAAATTATACAGGTAACTATATAAATCATACAAGTAACTATATAAATCAAGTACAACATAATAAAAATTGAATACCTAATAATAATCTTGATCGCCGGGTTCAATAAATGTTTCGGGATCAATAAATGCATCATCATCATCACTATCATGAATGAAGTGCTCATCGGGTTCAGCCGCATCAACATGTGGAAGGCCATCTTTAAGTAACCGGTCAAGCATTGACAAGTCATCCACAACAGTAACCTCTTACTGTTCGTACTCTTCTTGTTCCAGCTCAGGGGTGAAGTCGGGTTCACTATCACTGTCTACTTTAAAGTTCTGGGGTGAACTAGAGCATTTCTTGAAGCGTTTTTTTGGAAAGACGTGTTTCTTAACTCACCTTCATATGTGTTTGGGTTAATGTGAGGTTCATAATCCTCTTCATTGGGGGGAGGTGGTCTAACACGTGGTGAAGAAGAAGAAGAAGTCATTTAGGAGGATAATTATCTAAGTATGTATTTTTTGGGGAAAGTTGGGAAAGTATTGTTGGGGAACGTAGTAATTTCAAAAAATTTCCTACGTACATGCAAGATCATGGTGATGGCATAACAACGAGAGGGGAGAGTGTCCGTCCACGTACCCTCGTAGACCGTAAGCGGAAGCGTTATGACAACGCGGTTGATGTAGTTGTACGTCTTCACCATCCGACCGATCCAAGCACCGAACGTACGGCACCTTCGAGTTCAGCACATGTTCAGCTCGATGACGATCCCCGGGCTCCAATCCAGCAAAGCTTTGGGGATGAGTTCCGTCAGCACGACGGCATGGTGACGATGATGCTCTACCGGCGCAGGGCTTCGCCTAAACTCCGCGACGATATGACCGAGGTGGAATATGGTGGAGGGGGGCACCGCACACGACTAAGGAACGATCCGTAGATCAACTTGTGTGTTATGGGGTGCCCCCTGCCCCCGTATATAAAGGAGGGAGGGGGAGGTGCGGCCGGCCCCCTTGGGGTGCGCCTGGAGGAGTCCTACTCCCACCGGGAGTAGGACTCCCCCCTCTTGCCTTGGTGGAGAAGGAAAGGGGGGAGGGGAAAGAGGAGAGGGGCGCACCGCCCCCCTTCCTTGTCCTATTCGGACTAGGGGGGAGGGGGCGCGCGGCCTGCCCTGGCCGGCCCTCCTCTTCTTCCTCATGGCCCACTAAGGCCCATTAACCCCCGGGAGGGTTCCGATAACCCCCCGGTGTTCCGGTAAAATCCCGATTTCACCCGGAACCTTTTCGATGTCCAAACATAGGCTTCCAATATATCAATCTTTATGTCTCGACCATTTCGAGACTCCTCGTCATGTCCGTGATCACATCCGGGACTCCGAACAAACTTCGGTACATCAAAACTTATAAACTCATAATAAAACTGTCATCGTAACGTTAAACGTGCGGACCCTACGGGTTCGAGAACTATGTAGACATGACCTAGAACCATTCTCGGTCAATAACCAATAGCGGGACCTGGATGCCCATATTGGTTCCTACATATTCTACGAAGATCTTTATCGGTCAAACCGCATAACAACATACGTTGTTCCCTTTGTCATCGGTATGTTACTTGCCCGAGATTTGATCGTCGGTATCCAATACCTAGTTCAATCTCGTTACCGGCAAGTCTCTTTACTCGTTCTGTAATGCATCATCCCGTAACCAACTCATTTGGTCACATTGCTTGCAAGGCTTATAATGATGTGTATTACCGAGAGGGCCCAGAGATACCTCTCCGACAATCGGAGTGACAAAACCTAATCTCGAAATACGCCAACTCAACATGTACCTTCGGAGACACCTGTAGTACTCCTTTATAATCACCCAGTTACGTTGTGACGTTTGGTAGTACCCAAAGTGTTCCTCCGGTAAACGGGAGTTGCATATTTCTCATAGTTACAGGAACATGTATAAGTCATGAAGAAAGCAATAGCAGTATACTAAACGATCAAGTGCTAGGCTAACGGAATGGGTCATGTCAATCACATCATTCTTCTAATGATGTGATCCCATTAATCAAATGACAACACATGTCTATGGTTAGGAAACATAACCATCTTTGATTAATGAGCTAGTCAAGTAGAGGCATACTAGTGACTATATGTTTGTCTATGTATTCACACATGTATCATGTTTCCGGTTAATACAATTCTAGCATGAATAATAAACATTTATCATGATATGAGGAAATAAATAATAACTTTATTATTGCCTCTAGGGCATATTTCCTTCAGTCTCCCACTTGCACTAGAGTCAATAATCTAGATTACATAGTAATGATTCTAACACCCATGGAGTCTTGGTGTTGATCATGTTTTGCTCGTGAGAGAGGCTTAGTCAACGGGTCTGCAACATTCAGATCCGTATGTATTTTGCAAATCTCTATGTCTCCCACTTGGACTTGGTCCCGAATGGAATTGAAGCGTCTCTTGATGTGCTTGGTCCTCTTGTGAAATCTGGATTCCTTTGCCAAAGCAATTGCACCAGTATTGTCACAGAAGATCTTCATTGGTCCCGATGCACTAGGTATGACACCTAGATCGGTAATGAACTCCTTCATCCAGACTCCTTCATTTGCTGCTTCAGAAGCAGCTATGTACTCCGCTTCACATGTAGATCCCGCCACGACGCTTTGTTTAGAACTGCACCAACTTACAGCTCCACCGTTTAATAAAAACACGTATCCGGTTTGCGATTTAGAATCGTCCGGATCAGTGTCAAAGCTTGCATCAACGTAACCATTTACGACTAGCTCTTTGTCACCTCCATATACGAGAAACATATCCTTAGTCCTTTTCAGGTATTTCAGGATGTTCTTGACCGCTGTCCAGTGATCCACTCCTGGATTACTTTGGTACCTTCCTGCCAAGCTTATTGCTAAGCATACGTCAGGTCTGGTACACAGCATTGCATACATGATAGAGCCTATGGCTGAAGCATAGGGAACATCTTTCATTTTCTCTCTATCTTCTGCTGTGGTCGGGCATTGAGTTTGACTCAACTTCACACCTTGTAGCACAGGCAAGAAACCTTTCTTTGCCTGATCCATTTTGAACTTTTTCAAAATTTTGTCAAGGTATGTGCTTTGTGAAAGTCCTATTAAGCGTCTTGATCTATCTCTATAGATCTTGATGCCCAATATGTAAGCAGCTTCACCGAGGTCTTTCATTGAAAAACTTTTATTCAAGTATCCCTTTATGCTATCCAGAAATTCTATATCATTTCCAATTAATAATATGTCATCTACATATAAAATCAGAAATGCTACAGAGCTCCCACTCACTTTCTTGTAAATACAGGCTTCTCCAAAAGTCTGTATAAAACCATATGCTTTGATCACACTATCAAAACGTTTATTCCAACTCCGAGATGCTTGCACCAGTCCATAAATGGATCGCTGGAGCTTGCACACTTTGTTAGCACCTTTTGGATCAACAAAACCTTCTGGTTGCATCATATACAACTCTTCTTCCAGAAATCCATTCAAGAATGCAGTTTTGACATCCATTTGCCAAATTTCATAATCATGAAATGCAGCAATAGCTAACATGATTCGGACAGACTTAAGCATCGCTACGGGTGAGAAAGTCTCATCGTAGTCAACCCCTTGAACTTGTCGAAAACCTTTCGCAACAAGTCGAGCTTTATAGACAGTTATATTACCATCAGCGTCAGTCTTCTTCTTAAAGATCCATTTATTCTCAATGGCTTGCCGATCATCGGGCAAGTCAACCAAAGTCCATACTTTGTTTTCGTACATGGATCCCATCTCAGATTTCATGGCCTCTAGCCATTTTGCGGAATCTGGGCTCATCATCGCTTCCTCATAGTTCGTAGGTTCATCATGGTCAAGTAACATGACTTCCAGAATAGGATTACCGTACCACTCTGGTGCGGATCTTACTCTGGTAGACCTACGAGGTTCAGTAGAAACTTGATCTGAAGTTTCATGATCAATATCATCAGCTTCCTCACTAGTTGGTGTAGTTGTCACAGGAACCGGTTCTTGTGATGAACTACTTTCCAACAAGGGAGTAGATATAGTTATCTCATCAAGTTCTACTTTCCTCCCACTCACTTCTTTCGAGAGAAACTCCTTCTCTAGAAAGGATCCGATTTTAGCAACGAAAATCTTGCCCTCAGATCTGTGATAGAAGGTGTACCCAATAGTCTCTTTTGGGTATCCTATGAAGACACATTTCTCCGATTTGGGTTCGAGCTTATCTGGTTGAAGTTTCTTCACATAAGCATTGCAGCCCCAAACTTTAAGAAACGACAACTTTGGTTTCTTGCCAAACCATAGTTCATAAGGTGTTGTCTCAACGGATTTTGATGGTGCCCTATTTAACGTGAATGCGGCCGTCTCTAAAGCATAACCCCAAAACGATAGCGGTAAATCAGTAAGAGACATCATAGATCGCACCATATCTAGTAAAGTACGATTACGACGTTCGGACACACCATTTCGTTGTGGTGTTCCGGGTGGCGTGAGTTGCGAAACTATTCCGCATTGTTTCAAGTGTAGACCAAACTCGTAACTCAAATATTCTCCTCCACGGTCAGATCGTAGAAACTTTATTTTCTTGTTACGATGATTTTCCACTTCACTCTGAAATTCTTTGAACTTTTCAAATGTTTCAGACTTGTGTTTCATTAAGTAGATATACCCATATCTGCTCAAATCATCTGTGAAGGTGAGAAAATAACGATACCCGCCGCGAGCCTCAACATTAATTGGACCACAAACATCAGTATGTATGATCTCCAACAAATCAGTTGCTCGCTCCATAGTTCCGGAGAACGGCGTTTTAGTCATCTTGCCCATGAGGCACGGTTCGCAAGTACCAAGTGATTCATAATCAAGTGATTCCAAAAGCCCATCAGTATGGAGTTTCTTCATGCGCTTTACACCGATATGACCTAAACGGCAGTGCCACAAATAAGTTGCACTATCGTTATCAACTCTGCATCTTTTGGTTTCAACACTATGAATATGTGTATTACTACTATCGAGATTCAATAAAAGTAGACCACTCTTCAAGGGTGCATGACCATAAAAGATATTACTCATATAAATAGAACAACCATTATTCTCTGATTTAAATGAATAACCGTCTCGCATCAAACAACATCCAGATATAATGTTCATGCTCAACGCTGGCACCAAATAACAATTATTTAGGTCTAAAACTAATCCTGATGGTAGATGTAGAGGTAGCGTGCCGACCGCGATCACATCGACTTTGGAACCATTTCCCACGTGCATCGTCACCTCGTCCTTAGCCAATCTTCGCTTAATTCGTAGTCCCTGTTTTGAGTTGCAAATATTAGCAACAGAACCAGTATCAAATACCCAGGTGCTACTGCAAGCATTAGTAAGGTACACATATCAATAACATGTATATCACATATACCTTTGTTCACTTTGCCATCCTTCTTATCCGCCAAATACTTGGGGCAGTTCCGCTTCCAGTGTCCAGTCTGCTTGCAGTAGAAGCACTCAGTTTCAGGCTTAGGTCCAGACTTGGGTTTCTTCTCTTGAGCAGCAACTTGCTTGCTGTTCTTTTTGAAGTTCCCCTTCTTCTTCCCTTTGCACTTTTTCTTGAAACTGGTGGTCTTGTTAACCATCAACACTTGATGCTCCTTCTTGATTTCTACCTCCGCGGCTTTTAGCATCGCGAAGAGCTCGGGAATAGTCTTGTTCATCCCTTGCATATTATAGTTCATCACGAAGCTCTTGTAGCTTGGTGGCAGTGATTGAAGAATTCTGTCAATGACACTATCATCAGGAAGATTAACTCCCAGTTGAATCAAGTGATTATTATACCCAGACATTTTGAGTATGTGTTCACTGATAGAACTATTCTCCTCCATCTTGCAGCTATAGAACTTATTGGAGACTTCATATCTCTCAATCCGGGCATTTGCTTGAAATATTAACTTCAATTCCTGAAACATCTCATATGCTCCATGACGTTCAAAACGTCGTTGAAGACCCGGTTCTAAGCCGTAAAGCATGGCACACTGAACTATCGAGTAGTCATCAGCTTTGCTCTGCCAGACGTTCTTAACGTTGTCAGTTGCATCAGCAACAGGCCTGGCACCCAGCGGTGCTTCCAGGACGTAACTTTTTCTGTGCAGCAATGAGGATAATCCTCAGGTTACGGACCCAGTCCGTGTACTTGCTACCATCATCTTTCAACTTTGCTTTCTCAAGGAACGCATTAAAATTTAACGGAACAACAGCACGAGCCATCTATCTACAAACAAACATAGACAAGCAAAATACTATCAGGTACTAAGTTCATGATAAATTTAAGTTCAATTAATCATATTACTAAAGAACTCCCACTTAGACAGACATCTCTCTAGTCATCTAAGTGATCACGTGATCCAAATCAACTAAACCATGTCCGATCATCACGTGAGATGGAGTAGTTTCAATGGTGAACATCACTATGTTGATCATATCTACTATATGATTCACGTTCGACCTTTCGGTCTCCGTGTTCCGAGGCCATATCTGTATATGCTAGGCTCGTCAAGTATGACCTGAGTATTCCGCGTGTGCAACTGTTTTGCACCCGTTGTATTTGAACGTAGAGCCTATCACACCCGATCATCACGTGGTGTCTCAGCACGAAGAACTTTCGCAACGGTGCATACTCAGGGAGAACACTTCTTGATTATTAAGTGAGAGATCATCTTAAAATGCTACCGTCAATCAAAGCAAGATAAGATGCATAAAGGATAAACATCACATGCAATCAATATAAGTGATATGATATGGCCATCATCATCTTGTGCTTGTGATCTCCATCTTCGAAGCACCGTCGTGATCACCATCGTCACCGGCGCGACACCTTGATCTCCATCGTAGCATCGTTGTCGTTACGCCATCTATTGCTTCTACGACTATCGCTACCGCTTAGTGATAAAGTAAAGCAATTACAGGGCGTTTGCATTTCATACAATAAAGCGACAACCATATGGCTCCTGCCAGTTGCCGATAACTTCGGTTACAAAACATGATCATCTCATACAATAAAATATAGCATCACGTCTTGACCATATCACATCACAACATGCCCTGCAAAAACAAGTTAGACGTCCTCTACTTTGTTGTTGCAATTTTTACGTGGCTGCTACGGGCTTAGCAAGAACCGTTCTTACCTACGCATCAAAACCACAACGATAGTTTGTCAAGTTGGTGCTGTTTTAACCTTCACAAGGACCGGGCGTAGCCACACTCGGTTCAACTAAAGTGAGAGAGACAGACACCCGCCGGTCACCTTTAAGCAACGAGTGCTCGTAGCGGTGAAACCAGTCTCACGTAAGCGCACGCGTAATGTCGGTCCGGGCCGCTTCATCTAACAATGCCGCTGAACCAAAGTATGACATGCTGGTAAGCAGTATGACTTATATCGCCCACAACTCACTTGTGTTCTACTCGTGCATATATCAACGCATAAAACCTAGGCTCGGATGCCACTGTTGGGGAACGTAGTAATTTCAAAAAATTTCCTACGTACATGCAAGATCATGGTGATGGCATAGCAACGAAAAAAAGAGGGGAGAGTGTCCGTCCATGTACCCTCGTAGACCGTAAGCGAAAGCGTTATGACAACGCGGTTGATGTAGTTGTATGTCTTCACGATCCGACCGATCCAAGCACCGAACGTACGGCACCTCCGAGTTCAGCACACGTTCAGCTCGATGACGATCCCCGGGCTCCGATCCAGCAAAGCTTCGGGGATGAGTTCCATCAGCACGACGGCGTGGTGACGATGATGATGCTCTACCGGCGCAGGGCTTCGCCTAAACTCCGCGACGATATGACCGAGGTGGAATATGGTGGAGGGGGGCACCGCACACGGCTAAGGAACGATCCGTAGATCAACTTGTGTGTTATGGGGTGCCCCCCGCCCCCGTATATAAAGGAGGGAGGGGGAGGTGGCGGCCGGCCCCTTGGGGTGCGCCAAGGGGGAGTCCTACTCCCACCGGGAGTAGGACTCCCCCTCTTGCCTTGGTGGAAAGGAGAAGGGGGGAGGGGAAAGAGGGAGGAAGGGGGGCGCCGCCCCCCCTTCCCTTGTCCTATTCGGACTAGGAGGGGAGGGGCGCGCGGCCTGCCCTGGCCGGCCTTCTCTCTTCTCCCTCATGGCCCATTAAGGCCCATTAACCCCCCGGGGGGTTCCGGTAACCCCCGGTTTCCGGTAAAATCCCGATTTCACCCGGAACCTTTCCGATGTCCCAAACATAGGCTTCCAATATATCAATCTTTATGTCTCGACCATTCGAGACTCCTCGTCATGTCCGTGATCACATCCGGGACTCCGAACAAACTTCGGTACATCAAAACTTATAAACTCATAATAAAACTATCATCGTAAACGTTAAGCGTGCGGACCCTACGGGTTCGAGAACTATGTAGACATGACCTAGAACCATTCTCGGTCAATAACCAATAGCGGGACCTGGATGCCCATATTGGTTCCTACATATTCTACGAAGATCTTTATCGGTCAAACCGCATAACAACATACGTTGTTCCCTTTGTCATCGGTATGTTACTTGCCCGAGATTTGATCGTCGGTATCCAATACCTAGTTCAATCTCGTTACCGGCAAGTCTCTTTACTCGTTCCATAATGCATCATCTCGTAACCAACTCATTTGGTCACATTGCTTGCAAGGCTTATAATGATGTGCATTACCGAGAGGGCCCAGAGATACCTCTCCGACAATCGGAGTGACAAAACCTAATCTCGAAATACGCCAACTCAACATGTACCTTCGGAGACACCTGTAGTACTCCTTTATAATCACCCAGTTACGTTGTGACGTTTGGTAGTACCCAAAGTATTCCTCCGGTAAACGGGAGTTGCATATTTCTCATAGTTACAGGAACATGTATAAGTCATGAAGAAAGCAATAGCAGTATACTAAACGATCAAGTGCTAGGCTAACGGAATGGGTCATGTCAATCACATCATTCTTCTAATGATGTGATCCCATTAATCAAATGACAACACATGTCTATGGTTAGGAAACATAACCATCTTTGATTAATGAGCTAGTCAAGTAGAGGCATACTAGTGACTATATGTTTGTCTATGTATTCACACATGTATCATGTTTCCGGTTAATACAATTCTAGCATGAATAATAGACATTTATCATGATATGAGGAAATAAATAATAACTTTATTATTGCCTCTAGGGCATATTTCCTTCAAGTATGTGGCATAATAGGGCTAACAAGCATGTACGAAGCTACGTATGCATTTGTTAAGCAAAACACTAGAGAAAACTTACCCTCATCGCAACAAATGCGATGAAGATTGCAACTAAGGTAACAATTGATCCAACGGCATAATGATACCAAGCCTCATTATCAATGGCATATTTTTCTAATCTTTTTAATCTTTAAGCGCGTTGCATCCATCTTCAAGCGCATTGCATTCATCTTCATCTTGTGATCATCGACGACATCGGCAACATACAACTCCAATTTCATCTTCTCTTCTTCAATTCTTTAAAATTTTTCTTTCAAATACTCATTTTTCTTTTTCAACTAAATTTGAGTTCTCGACAAGAGGGTCGGTTGCAATTTCTGGTTCACATACCTCCTGGAGAAAAATATCTCTATGTCAACTTGATGGCCATAATTGTCATAAATGCGAAGTGCAACAAGTAGTTATAAAAGAGAATATACCACATCCCAATCATAAATCGGGTGAGGGCCGACGGGGACGGATATCAAGACCATGGCACTGTGTATAACAAACAATCATACAAAGTAAGAAAATTATACAACTAACTATATAAATCATACAAGTAACTATATAAATCAAGTACAACATAATAAGAATTGTATACCTAATAATAATCTTGATCGTCGGGTTCAATAAATGCTCCAGGATCAATAAATGCATCATCATCATCACTATCATGAATGAAGTGCTCATCGGGTTCAGTGGCGTGAACATGTGGAAGGCCACCTTTAAGTAATCGGTAAAGCATTGACAAGTCATCTGCAATAGTAACCTTTTCTTGTTCAGGCTCTTCTTGTTCCGGCTCAGGGGTGAATTTGGGTTCACTATCGTTATCTACTTCAATGTTCTGGGGTGAATTAGAGCGTTTCTTGAAGCGTTTTTTGGAAAGACGTGTTTCTTAACTCACCTTCATATGTGTTTGGGTTAATATGAGGTTCATAATCCTCTTCATTGGGGGTAGGTGGTCTAACACGTGGCGGCACTTCATAAACGACATCACAACCATTCAGATTTGGATCAGTTTGGCAGGCCCACGATAGATAGAAAACTTGGGTCGCGTGTTGAGCCGTAATATAGACATCGGGAACATCTAAATGGGTGCTTTGTTTGATTTCGACTAGCCCTATATGTTCATGAGTCCTTCTAGTCTCCTTCGGCTAGAACCAATAACATTTGAAGACTACGATGTTCGGTGCATTTTGACCATAGAATAGAAGTTCATAAATTGCTTCAACTCTCCCATAATACTCGATACCTCCATCGCCGATAGCAGAGACACAACAATTTGTAGACTTTCGGTTGGCCATAGATGGCTCTTTGTTGTAGGTATGAAAGCAATACCCATAGATGTCGTATTTGTCAAATGAGCGGACCATAAAGTCAAAACCATTAGCGACTTGTCCCAATTCGGTGTCCATAGACTCTGAATTAGCCCACAAGTTTAATACAAAAGGGTTGTTGCATTAGCCGCAAATTAGACGAAGAAATGAGAATGGTCTAATGGAAATTACCGTTTGTTTGAACCAAGAGATGAAACTGGCAAAGCAGCCTCCTTGCTTTGCCAGAAGCCCATACTCTTCGACGAATTCCTTTTGGATCACCGCTCCATCCGAGAATTTGGCGACATATCGATTGTATCAAAAATATCCGGGAATAAGAGCAGTTCAAAGGAATTAGAAGTTGCGAAACAATGTACCGCGAGAACTTACTCGATGTACGGCCGCACTTCTATTAGGATGGTGAAGATATACAACGAAATGGTCCTCCATCCTTTGACATCCAACGATATTGGTTTTGAAGCACCGGCTGGTGCGAGATTCCCTTTGAATAGGCTGAGGTTGGATCCACCTTTTTTTGGTCGCTAGCATTGTACCGAGACTTCGGATTATGCAAATGATGATTTTGGGCTTCGTAGTGTGTTGTCACAAAGTTTGCTGCCTCCTCAGTAATGAATGCCTCGGCCATCGATGCTTCAATTCTATGTTTATTTTTACATTTTGCTCGGAGCGTCTTCCGCATCCTCTCAGTTGCGTAGCACCAACGATTTTGCACGGGCCCCGTCAATCTTGCCTCGGTAGGGAGATGCAAAATCAAGTGTTGCATTGGATTAAAGAACCCTGATGGAAAGATCTTCTCTAACTTGCAGATCAACTCTGGCACCAGCTCTTCCATTTCTTCTAGCACGGCAGGCGATACTTCTTTTGCACAAAGAACACAAAAGAAATAGCTCAGCTCTGCCAGTAATAGCCATTCATCCTTAGGAATGAAGCCACACAACATCATCGGCATTACCAGCTCAATCCATATGTGCCAATCATGACTCTTAAGACCAAATATTTGCAATTTCTCAAGACTCGCTCCCCTCTTTAGATTCACTGCATACCCATCGGGGAACATCAAATGCATTTTCACCCACAAGATAATTTCCCTCATAGCTGGCCTTCCAAGATTGAACCATGCCTTTAGCTTCATCTAGTTATGCTTTCCTTCCGGTTCTTGCATGTTTTGTAACGGTGTATGGCATAGCGCCTCCTGATCGACTCTAGCCTTATTATTATCCTTTGACTTCCCCTCTATGCCGAACAATGTACCAAAAAGTGCCTCGGTGATATTCTTTTCAGTGTGCATCACGTCGATGTTGTGTGGGCAGAGGAGGTCTTTGAAGTAAGGCAGATCCCACAAGCATGTCTTGTGAGTCTAAGCGTGTTTCGAATTATACCCCTTGAAATACCCTGGACGCTTTGGATCTGGCTCTAGAGCGTTTAACAGATCCAGGGTCTCTTGGCCTATCAACGGAGGTGGTGTAGAGTTTTTGACAACTCTACCTTTCATGAAGCTCTTCTTGTCTTTCCTGAACTTATGGCGAGGACCCAGGAACTGTCTATGCAAGTCGAAGCAAGAAAACTTGCGACTCGCCTGCAGCCAACGAAACTCAAGAGCTGCCATGCATGTGGGGCACGGGAACCTTCCATGCACACACCAGCCAACGAATAGCGCATACACCGGCAAGTCATGCATCGAGAGATTGCATGTACACATTCATATTCTTCCCCAGATAGTTCTGTTGGGGAACGTTGCAGAAAATTAAATTTTTTCCTACGGTTTCACCAAGATCCATCTATGAGTTCATCTAAGCAATGAGTCATGGGAGATGCATCTACATACCACTTTGTAGATCGCGAGCGGAAGCGTTCAAAAGAACGGGGTTGAAGTAGTCGTTCTCGTCGTGATCCTATCACCGGAGATCCTAGCGCCGAACGGACGGCACCTCCGTGTTCAACACACGTACGGAGCGGATGACGTCTCCTCCTTCTTGATCCAGCAAGGGGGAAGGAGAGGTTGATGATGATGGCTCCAGCAGCAGCACAACGGCGTGGTGGTGGTGGAACAGCAGCACTCCGGCAGGGCTTCGCCAAGCACGTGACGGAGGAGGAAGAGGTGTAGCAGGGGGATGGAGGCGCCAGAACTTCAGGGTGCGGCTGCCCCCTCCCCCCTCCCTTTATATAGGCCCCCAGGGGGGCGCTGGCCCTGGGAGATCCAATCTCCCAAGGGGGCGGCGGCCAAGGGGGTGGAGTACCCCCCAAGGCAAGTGGGGCGCCCCCACCCTAGGGTTTCAACCCTAGGCGTAGGGGGTGGGCCAAGGGGGGCGCACCAGCCCACTATGGGCTGGTTCCCCTCCCCACTTCAGCCCTTGGGGCCCTCCGGGATGGGTGGCCCCACCCGGTGGACCCCCGGGACCCTTTCGGTGGTCCCGGTACAATACCGGGTGACCCCGAAACTTTCCCGATGGCCGAAATATCACTTCCTATATATAATTCTTCACCTCCGGACCATTCTGGAACTCCTCATGACGTCCGGGATCTCATCCGGGACTCCGAACAACATTCGGTATGCTGCATACTGATATTCATACAACCCTAGCGTCATCGAACCTTAAGTGTGTAGACCCTACGGGTTCGGGAGACACGTAGACATGACCGAGACGGCTCTCGGGCAATAACCAACAGCGGGATCTGGATACCCATGTTGGCTCCCACATGCTCCTCGATGATCTCATCGGATGAACCACGATGTCGAGGATTCGAACAACCCCGTATACAATTCCCTTTGTCAATCGGTACGTTACATGCCCGAGACTCGATCGTCGGTATCCCAATACCTCGTTCAGTCTCGTTACCGGCAAGTCACTTTACTCGTACCGTAATGCATGATCCCGTGACTAAACACTTGGTCACTTTGAGCTCATTATGATGATGCATTACCGAGTGGGCCCAGAGATACCTCTCCGTCATACGGAGTGACAAATCCCAGTCTCGATCCGTGTCAACCCAACAGACACTTTTGGAGATACCTGTAGTGCACCTTTATAGTCACCCAGTTACGTTGTGACGTTTGGTACACCCAAAGCACTCTTACGGTATCCGGGAGTTACACGATCTCATGGTCTAAGGAAGAGATACTTGACATTGAAAAAGCTCTAGCAAAACGAACTACACGATCTTGTGCTATGCTTAGGATTGGGTCTTGTCCATCACATCATTCTCCTAATGATGTGATCCCGTTGTCAATGACATCTAATGTCCATAGTCAGGAAACCATGACTATCTGTTGACCAACGAGCTAGTCAACTAGAGGCTCACTAGGGACATGTTATGGTCTATGTATTCACACGTGTATTACGATTTCCGGATAATACAGTTATAGCATGAATAAAAGACAATTATCATGAACAAGGAAATATAATAATAACCCTTTTATTATTGCCTCTAGGGCATATTTCCAACAGTCTCCCACTTGCACTAGAGTCAATAATCTAGTTACATTGTGATGAATCGAACACCCATAGAGTTCTGGTGTTGATCATGTTTTGCTCGCGAGAGAGGTTTAGTCAACGGATCTGCGACATTCAGATCCGTATGTACTTTGCAAATATCTATGTCTCCATCTTGAACATTTTCACGGATGGAGTTGAAACGACGCTTGATGTGCCTGGTCTTCTTGTGAAACCTGGGCTCCTTGGCAAGGGCAATAGCTCCAGTGTTGTCACAGAAGAGTTTGATCGGCCCCGACGCATTGGGTATGACTCCTAGGTCGGTGATGAACTCCTTCACCCAAATTGCTTCATGCGCTGCCTCCGAGGCTGCCATGTACTCCGCTTCACATGTAGATCCCGCCACGACGCTCTGCTTGCAGCTGCACCAGCTTACTGCTCCACCATTCAACATATACACGTATCCGGTTTGTGACTTAGAGTCATCCAGATCTGTGTCGAAGCTAGCGTCGACGTAACCCTTTACGACGAGCTCTTCGTCACCTCCATAAACGAGAAACATGTCCTTCGTCCTTTTCAGGTACTTTAGGATATTCTTGACCGCTGTCCAGTGTTCCTTGCCGGGATTACTTTGGTACCTTCCTACCAAACTTACGGCAAGGTTTACATCAGGTCTGGTACACAGCATGGCATACATAATAGATCCTATGGCTGAAGCATAGGGGATGACACTCATCTCTTCTTTATCTTTTGCCGTGGTCGGGCATTGAGCCGAGCTCAATCTCACACCTTGCAATACAGGCAAGAACCCCTTCTTGGACTGATCCATTTTGAACTTCTTCAAAATCTTATCAAGGTATGTGCTTTGTGAAAGACCTATGAGGCGTCTCGATCTATCTCTATAGATCTTGATGCCTAATATATAAGCAGCTTCTCCAAGGTCCTTCATTGAAAAACACTTATTCAAGTAGGCCTTAATGCTGTCCAAAAGTTCTATATCATTTCCCATCAAAAGTATGTCATCTACATATAATATGAGAAATGCTACAGAGCTCCCACTCACTTTCTTGTAAACGCAGGCTTCTCCATAAGTCTGCATAAATCCAAACGCTTTGATCATCTCATCAAAGCGAATGTTCCAACTCCGAGATGCTTGCACCAGCCCATAAATGGATCGCTGGAGCTTGCATACTTTGTTAGCGTTCTTAGGATCGACAAAACCTTCCGGCTGCATCATATACAGTTCTTCCTTAAGATGTCCGTTAAGGAATGCCGTTTTGACGTCCATCTGCCATATCTCATAATCATAGTATGCGGCAATTGCTAACATGATTCGGACGGACTTCAGCTTCGCTACGGGAGAGAATGTCTCGTCGTAGTCAATCCCTTGAACTTGTCGATAACCCTTAGCGACAAGTCGAGCTTTATAGACGGTAATATTACCATCCGCGTCCGTCTTCTTCTTAAAGATCCATTTGTTTTCTATCGCTCGCCGTTCATCGGGCAAGTCTGTCAAAGTCCATACTTTGTTTTCATACATGGATTCTATCTCGGATTTCATGGCTTCAAGCCATTTGTTGGAATCTGGGCCCGCCATTGCTTCTTCATAGTTCGAAGGTTCACCGTTGTCCAACAACATGATTTCCAGGACAGGGTTGCCGTACCACTCTGGTGCGGAACGTGTCCTTGTGGACCTACGAAGTTCAGTAGCAACTTGATCCGAAGTACCTTGATCATCATCATTATTTTCCTCTTCAGTTGGTGTAGGCATCACAGGAACATTTCCTGAGCTGCACTACTATCCCGTTCAAGAGGTAGTACTTCATCGAGTTCTACTTTCCTCCCACTTACTTCTTTCGAGAGAAACTCTTTTTCCAGAAAGGATCCGTTCTTGGCAACAAAGATCTTGCCCTCGGATCTTAAGTAGAAGGTATACCCAATGGTTTCCTTAGGGTATCCTATGAAGACGCATTTTTCCGACTTGGGTTCGAGCTTTTCAGGTTGAAGTTTCTTGACATAAGCATCGCATCCCCAAACTTTTAGAAACGACAGCTTAGGTTTCTTCCCAAACCATAATTCATACGGTGTCGTCTCAACGGATTTAGACGGTGCCCTATTTAAAGTGAATGTAGCTGTCTCTAGAGCGTATCCCCAAAATGATAGCGGTAAATCGGTAAGAGACATCATAGATCGCACCATATCCAATAGAGTGCGATTACGACGTTCGGACACACCGTTACGCTGAGGTGTTCTAGGCGGCGTGAGTTGTGAAACGATTCCACATTTTCTTAAGTGTGTACCAAATTCGTGACTTAAATATTCTCCTCCACGATCCGATCGTAAGAATTTTATCTTTCGGTCACGTTGATTCTCTACTTCATTCTGAAATTCCTTGAACTTTTCAAAGGTCTCAGACTTGTGTTTCATCAAGTAGACATACCCATATCTACTCAAGTCATCAGTGAGAGTGAGAACATAACGATATCCTCCGCGAGCCTCAACGCTCATTGGACCGCACACATCGGTATGTATGATTTCCAACAAGTTGGTTGCTCGCTCCATTGTTCCGGAGAACGGGGTCTTGGTCATTTTGCCCATGAGGCATGGTTCGCATGTGTCAAATGATTCATAATCGAGAGACTCTAAAAGTCCATCAGCATGGAGCTTCTTCATGCGCTTGACACCAATGTGACCAAGGCGGCAGTGCCACAAGTATGTGGGACTATCGTTATCAACTTTACATCTTTTGGTATTCACGCTATGAATATGTGTAACATTACGTTCGAGATTCATTAAGAATAAACCATTGACCATCGGGGCATGACCATAAAACATATCTCTCATATAAATAGAACAACCATTATTCTCGGATTTAAATGAGTAGCCATCTCGTATTAAACGAGATCCAGATACAATGTTCATGCTCAAACTTGGCACTAAATAACAATTATTGAGGTTTAAAACTAATCCCGTAGGTAAATGTAGAGGTAGCGTGCCGACGGCGATCACATCGACCTTGGAACCATTCCCGACGCGCATCGTCACCTCGTCCTTCGCCAGTCTCCGCTTATTCCGCAGCTCCTGCTGTGAGTTACAAATGTGAGCAACGGCACCGGTATCAAATACCCAGGAGTTACTACGAGTACTGGTAAGGTACACATCAATTACATGTATATCAAATATACCTTTAGTGTTGCCGGCCTTCTTGTCCGCTAAGTATTTGGGGCAGTTCCGCTTCCAGTGACCCTTCCCCTTGCAATAAAAGCACTCAGTTTCAGGCTTGGGTCCATTCTTTGACTTCTTCCCGGCAACTGGCTTACCGGGCGCGGCAACATCTTTGCCGTCCTTCTTGAAGTTCTTCTTACCCTTGCCCTTCTTGAACTTAGTGGTCTTATTGACCATCAACACTTGATGTTCTTTCTTGATTTCAACCTCTGCTGACTTCAGCATTGAAAATACTTCAGGAATGGTCTTCACCATCCCCTGCATATTGTAGTTCATCACAAAGCTCTTGTAGCTTGGTGGGAGCGACTGAAGGATTCTGTCAATGACCGCCTCATCCGGGAGGTTAATGTCCAGCTGGGACAGGCGGTTGTGCAACCCAGACATTTTGAGTATATGCTCACTGACAGAACTATTTTCCTCCATCTTACAACTATAGAACTTGTCGGAGACTTCATATCTCTCGACCCGGGCATGAGCTTGGAAAACTAGTTTCAGCTCCTCGAACATCTCATATGCTCCGTGTTGCTCAAAACGCTTTTGGAGCCCCGGTTCTAAGCTGTAAAGCATGCCGCACTGAACGAGGGAGTAATCATCAGCGCGAGACTGCCAAGCATTCATAATGTCTTGGTTCTCTGGGACGGGTGCATCACCTAGCGGTCCTTCTAGGACATATTGTTTCCTGGCAGCTATGAGGATGATCCTCAGGTTCCGGACCCAGTCCGTATAGTTGCTGCCATCATCTTTCAGCTTGGTTTTCTCTAGGAACGCGTTGAAGTTCATGTTGACATGAGCGGCGGCCATTTGATCTACAAGACATATTTGCAAAGGTTTTAGACTAAGTTCATGATAATTAAGTTCATCTTATCAAATTATTATAATGAACTCCCACTCAGATTAGACATCCCTCTAGTCATCTAAGTGTTACACGATCCGAGTCGACTAGGCCGTGTCCGATCATCACGTGAGACGGACTAGTCATCGTCGGTGAACATCTCCATGTTGATCGTATCTTCCATACGACTCGTGTTCGACCTTTCGGTCTCTGTGTTCCGAGGCCATGTCTGTACATGCTAGGCTCGTCAAGTTAACCCTAAGTGTTCTGCATGTGTAAATCTGTCTTACACCCGTTGTATGTGAACGTAAGGATCTATCACACCCGATCATCACGTGGTGCTTCGAAACGACGAACTTTAGCAACGGTGCACAGTTAGGGGGAACACTTTCTTGAAATTATTATAAGGGATCATCTTATTTACTACCGCCGTTCTAAGTAAACAAGATGCATAAAACATAATAAACATCACATGCAATTATATAGTAGTGACATGATATGGCCAATATCATATAGCTCCTTCGATCTCCATCTTCGGGGCTCCATGATCATCTTCGTCACCGGCATGACACCATGATCTCCATCATCATGATCTCCATCATTGTGTCTTCATGAAGTTGTCACGCCAACGACTACTTCTACTTCTATGGCTAACGCGTTTAGCAATAAAGTAAAGTAATTTACATGGCGTTCTTCAATGACACGCAGGTCATACAAAAAATAAAGACAACTCCTATGGCTCCTGCCGGTTGTCATACTCATCGACATGCAAGTCGTGATTCCTATTACAAGAACATGATCTCATACATCACAATATATCATTCATCATTCATCACAACTTCTGGCCATATCACATCACATGACAATTGCTGCAAAAACAAGTTAGACGTCCTCTAATTGTTGTTGCATCTTTTACGTGGCTGCAATTGGGTTCTAGCAAGAACGTTTTCTTACCTACGAATAACCACAACGTGATTTTGTCAACTTCTATTTACCCTTCATAAGGACCCTTTTCATCGAATCCGCTCCAACTAAAGTGGGAGAGACAGACACCCGCCAGCCACCTTATGCAACTAGTGCATGTCAGTCGGTGGAACCGGTCTCACGTAAGCGTACGTGTAAGGTTGGTCCGGGCCGCTTCATCCCACAATACCGCTGAAGCAAGATAAGACTAGTAGCGGCAAGCAAGTTGACAAGATCTACGCCCACAACAAAATTGTGTTCTACTCGTGCAATAGAGAACTACGCATAGACCTAGCTCATGATGCCACTGTTTCACCAAGATCCATCTATGAGTTCATCTAAGCAACGAGTCATGGGAGATGCATCTACATACCACTTTGTAGATCGCGAGCGGAAGCGTTCAAAAGAACGGGGTTGAAGTAGTCGTTCTCGTCGTGATCCTATCACCGGAGATCCTAGCGCCGAACGGACGGCACCTCCGCGTTCAACACACGTACGGAGCGGATGACGTCTCCTCCTTCTTGATCCAGCAAGGGGGAAGGAGAGGTTGATGATGATGGCTCCAGCAGCAGCACAACGGCGTGGTGGTGGTGGAACAGCAGCACTCCGGCAGGGCTTCGCCAAGCACGTGACGGAGGAGGAAGAGGTGTAGCAGGGGGAGGGAGGCGCCAGAACTTCAGGGTGCGGCTGCCCCCTCCCCCTCCCTTTATATAGGCCCCCAGGGGGGGCGCCGGCCCTGGGAGATCCAATCTCCCAAGGGGGGCGGCGGCCAAGGGGGTGGAGTACCCCCCAAGGCAAGTGGGGCGCCCCCCCACCCTAGGGTTTCAACCCTAGGCATAGGGGGTGTGCCAAAGGGGGCGCACCAGCCCACTATGGGCTGGTTCCCCTCCCCACTTCAGCCCTTGGGGCCCTCCGGGATGGGTGGCCCCACCCGGTGGACCCCCGGGACCCTTTCGGTGGTCCCGGTACAATACCGGGCGACCCCGAAACTTTCCCGATGGCCGAAATATCACTTCCTATATATAATTCTTCACCTCCGGACCATTCTGGAACTCCTCATGACGTCCGGGATCTCATCCGGGACTCCGAACAACATTCGGTATGCTGCATACTCATATTCATACAACCCTAGCGTCATCGAACCTTAAGTGTGTAGACCCTACGGGTTCAGGAGACACGTAGACATGACCGAGACGGCTCTCGGGCAATAACCAACAGCGGGATCTGGATACCCATGTTGGCTCCCACATGATCCTCGATGATCTCATCGGATGAACCACGATGTCGAGGATTCGAACAACCCCGTATACAATTCCCTTTGTCAATCGGTACGTTACATGCCCGAGACTCGATCGTCGGTATCCCAATACCTCGTTCAGTCTCGTTACCGGCAAGTCACTTTACTCGTACCGTAATGCATGATCCCGTGACCAAACACTTGGTCACTTTGAGCTCATTATGATGATGCATTACTGAGTGGGCCCAGAGATACCTCTCTGTCATACGGAGTGACAAATCCCAGTCTCGATCCGTGTCAACCCAACAGACACTTTTGGAGATACCTGTAGTGCACCTTTATAGTCACCCAGTTACGTTGTGACGTTTGGTACACCCAAAGCACTCTTACGGTATCCGGGAGTTACATGATCTCATGGTCTAAGGAAGTGATACTTGACATTGAAAAAGCTCTAGCAAAACGAACTACACGATCTTGTGCTATGCTTAGGATTGGGTCTTGTCCATCACATCATTCTCCTAACAATGTGATCCCGTTGTCAATGACATCTAATGTCCATAGTCAGGAAACCATGACTATCTGTCGACCAACGAGCTAGTCAACTAGAGGCTCACTAGGGACATGTTATGGTCTGTGTATTCACACGTGTATTACGATTTCCGGATAATACAGTTATAGCATGAATAAAAGACAATTATCATGAACAAGGAAATATAATAATAACCCTTTTATTATTGCCTCTAGGGCATATTTCCAACAAGTTCGGCCCTGGAATTATCAATGTTAGGAAAATGTTTTTTCTTTGCATAATCTTTCCGGGGGGGGGGGAGATTTAGTAGAAAGACAAATACGGGCCAACAACTGTATCGGGTTGCCATCAGACCAAACACACTGAACCCATTCGTGCTGATGACAACTCGAGGATGCCTTGGATCTGCCACTTTTTTCGCATATAATGCATCGAAGCACTTCCACGCTCCACCATCCGACATGTGTACTATCATTAGATTCCCATCTGCATCTAGTTCAGTTCTTTTGCCCGTTTTGGGCCATGTCATCTGTCTGTCTGTCTCTCCGACCATGAAAAGGCGTTGAAGTCTTGGTACGATTGGCATATACCGAAGAACATTAAACGGGATTTTGTTCTGCGTCTTCTGATACGTCCATTTTGCATCATGCTTTTATATTGATATTTATTGCATTATGGGCTGTTATTACACGTTATGTCACAATACTTATGCCTATTCTCTCTCATTTTACAAGGTTTACATGAAGAGGGAGAATGCCGACAGCTGGGATTCTGGGCTGGAAAAGGAGCAAATATTAGAGACCTATTCTGCACAACTCCAAAAGTCCTGAAACTCCTCGAAAGTCATTTTTGGAATTAATAAAAAATAGTAGGCTAAGAAAGTACCAGAGGGGGCCCACACCCTGGCCACTAGGGTGGGGGGGGGGGCGCCCTACCCCCCTGGGTCCGCTCCCTGCCTCATGGGCCCCCTGCCAGTCCTCCGATGACCATCTTCTTCTATATGAATCTTTTACCCTCGAAAAAATCATAAGCAAGCTTTCAGGAAGAAACACCGCCGCCACGAGGCGGAACCTTGGCGGAACCACTCTAGGGCTCCGGCGGAGCTGTTCTTCCGGGGAAACATCCCTCAGGGAGGGGGAAATTGTCACGCCCAATATGCGACCCTATCCTAAAGGAAGTTGAAGGTCCCACCAAGGATAGAAGCGCATATTGGAGACGCTTTTGCAAGGTGGATATCATTACATCGTACCATTACATAATAGTTGGGGATACATACAAGAGGCATAGAATGCCACATGAATACAACATCACAATACATAAGAGCAACATCCGACTACGGATGAAACACAAACAGAAACTCAAACGACATCCACCCTGCTAGCCCAGGCTGCCGACCTGGAACCTATCCCTGAACGAAGAAGAAGCAGGAGAAGAACTCCAAAACAAGCAAGCATCCTCTCGCGTCATGATCATCGCATAACCTGTACCTACAACTATTGTTGTAGTAATCTGTGAGCCACGAGGATTCAGCAATCCCATTACCATGGGTATCAAGACTAGCAAAGCTTAATGGGAAAGGAAGGGGTAAAGTGGTGAGGTTGCAGCAGCGACTAAGCACATATGGTGGCTAACATACGCAAATAAGAGCGAGAAGAGAAGCAACGGAACGGTCGTGAAGCTAGCAATGATCCAGAGGTGATCCTGAACTCCTACTTACGTCAAACATAACCCAAAACCGTGTTCACTTCCCGGACTCCGCCGAAAAGAGACCATCACGGCTACACACACGGTTGATGCGTTTTAATTCGAATCTGGTGTCAAGTTATCTACAACCGGACATTAACAAATTCCCATCTGCCACATAACCGCGGGCACGACTCTCGAAAGTTTATACCCTGTAGGGGTGTCCCAACTTAGCCCATCACAAGCTCTCACAGTCAACGAAGGATATTCCTTCTCCCAGGAAGACCCGATCAGTCTCAGAATCCCGGTTTATAAGACATTTCGACAATGGTAAAACAAGACCAGCAAGACCGCCCGATGTGTCGACAATCCCGATAGGAGTCAGACGTATCTCGTTCTCAGGACACACCGTATAAGCTAAGCGTACAGGTACCGACGTAACGCAAGTTGCCAAGGGATGGTCCCGCACGGTGCTCTAGTTTGTACCAACACTTAGACAAGCATTGGCCCGAGGGGGGCTAAAATAAAGATGACCCTCGGGTTAATTACTCCCAAGGGAAAGGTATAGGTGGTAGGCAAGTGGTAAAACCAATGTTGAGCCTTGCTGGAGGAGTTTTATTCAAAGCGAACTATCAAGGGGGTCCCATAAATCACCCAACCGTGTTAGGGACGCAAAATCCGGGAACATAATACCGATATGACGGAAACTAGGGCGGCAAGAGTGGAACAAAACACCAGGCATAAGGCCGAGCCTTCCACCCTTTACCAAGTATATAGATGCATTAATTAAATAAGAGATATTGTGATATCCCAACATAATCCTGTCCATCATGGAGCAATCTTCAACTTCACCTGCAACTAACAACGCTATAAGAGGGGCTGAGCAAAAGCGGTAACATAGCCAAGCAACGGTTTGCTAGGAAAGGTGAAAAGGTTAGAGGCTGACATGGCAATTTGGGAGGCTTGAAGAACAAGTGATAGGGAGCGCAGCATAGCGATAGAACGAAGAAACAAGCATAGCAATGATAGTAGTGAGATCCAAGGTAGCGGTCATCTTGCCTGAAATCCCGCTAGGAAGAAGAACGAGTCCATGAAGAAGATGAAGCCACGAAGACGAACCAAGCGTAGACGAACGAATCCTCACGATCGCAACGAAACGGGAACTATCGAGAAGAAGCACGCAACATGGTAAACACACCACACATAAACATGACAAGATGCTCAACCAAGCATGATGCATGACAAAGGCTACATGAAGCTACTCATGGCAAGAAATGATGCATACAAGAGCAACACATCAAAGCAAGTTTAAATGAGGCCGGAAACAACATATAACAATTCCGGTAAGTCCTCATATGCAAATTTAGAAATTGGTCCAGAACTGAATAAGCCTTATGTTCAAGTTGTTAAACAACAAGTTAAGATGCACCAAGATGATCTACACGAGATTCTATTCTAGTTACATATAAAGTTCAATTAGTTCGGAGCTACGGCCTATAAGATATGAGCAAAACAAGTTAAACATGGTATTGATGCAAAATGCACACAAACATCAAGCAAACACCTCAAAACAAGGATGCAACATGATAATATGAAACTTCATGCCAAATCAAGCAAGTTTCATATAGAGCACACTCAAAACGGAGCAACGGTTCAACACATACACATGAAACAAGTTTAAAGGACAAGCTGTCCAAAACAGCAACTAGGCATCTAGCAAGCATCAAAACAATGTGCCACAACATCTCAACGTGAAAACAAAAGGCATGGGCATGAATTACAGGTAAAGCATGACAAAACATGAACAATGAGCTATCTCTAGAAAACACTATAACATGCTCAAAAGGACATGGAAAGGTTGCAAATAATAAGAGTTTACAGACTTAGCAGAAATAACATCAGGTTGCAATGTTTAGAGCTATCAAACAGCATGTTACATGCACTTAACATAGCAAACAAAGGCATGTCATGCTAATACTAAAGACAAGGAACAAAACTCCCTTAATGAACTTATTCCAAAGATCAACAGAAAAGATGGTAGCATCCATGCAAACATGGCAAGTGATGTGACAGATTCAGACACGGCAGGAACAACAATAAGTAGGCATGTTGGTGAGCTTGTGACACTCACCACAGAACAAAAATGGCATGACAAGGTGACCAACAGTGATAATACATGTCTATGAAGCTAAGCATGGCAAGAGAAAGTTCATAGGGTGCATGGATCACTAACAAAGCTCATGGCAAAACTGAACTTAATGTTAACAGGCTGACAGCAACATTATTTAGCAATTTGAGAGCAAGATTACAACAAGCTAAGGCATGCTATAAATGCAACCAAGGGCACGGATGGATATATCATGACATGTAGAACAAAACATCCTTTGTGAACATCTCCATATTATGCATAGAATGACTTGTAGCAAATTGAGAGCAAGATGACAACAATGTACAACAGTCTATAAATGCAACCAGGGGCATGGATGGATATATCATGACATGTGTAACAAAACATCCTTAGTGAATATCTCCAGATTATGCACCGAATGACTTGTAGAAGCATGTTTACATAGCATCACGAGATAACAGAATCAACCTAGCAAAACAGAAACAGCAAGTACCCTACTTCACGAGCTCGATGCACTCACTACAACACTCAAAAAAAATACATGGATTGCACCAGTGTCAAGATGACATGATGTAGCTCAAAATTCATGTAGACATCAAGCTCATAGGATGAACACACAAAATGCAATGAAAAAGACAAAACAGGAAGTTCTGTTAACAGACAGCAGTAAACATCATATAACACTCTTGCAACGATGATTTGGGCATCAAGATGGACTCAAACAAACATGTCACAATGGAATGAAATGTAGAGCATCACATGATGAACATTTTGATGTATCGCATGCCCAAAACGGAGCTATATGCAGAAAGTTATGGCATGGCAAAGGGGGCACCAGAAGGCAAAATATTTGAAGGACGGGCTTTTTTACCTCCGCGAAAGTCAACGCGGGACGGGACGGTGCGGTATGGAGGGATCCAGGGCGCGGGGAGGTGTGTTTGGTTGGAGGGGCCGGTGGATCTCGTCCCACCTGGACGGATCTGACCAGAGGAGAGCTCCGGCGAGGGCACGGCGAGATCTGGGCGAGGGGCCCCGTGGCAGCGCCGGGTCGACGGCGGAGCGGACGAGGCGCGGCGGGGCGCGAGGTGGAGAGGAGGAGGCCGACAGGGTCGCGATGCTGGAGGCGGAGCGGGCGTCCGGCGGCCGAGGCGCGGTGGAAGAGCAGCGGGTGCGGGGTGGCACGGTGGTGCCGATCCGGGCGGCGACGAGGCCGCGGCAGGAGGCGGCACCGGCGGGCGTCGGCGTGGGGACGCGGCGCCGGTGGAAGGCGGCGGGGCGGCACCGGCGACGAGGCGGTGACAGGCGGCGGCGGCGAGGTGCGCCGGCGGGCGGCGGCGGGAGGAGGAAGAGGCTAGGGTTAGGCTGGAATTCATTCGCGAATTTCGGGGTGGATGTCTTTATATAGGTAGAGGGAGCTAGGAGGGTCCAAATGGGGAGCGGTTTTCGCCCACACGATCGCGATCGAACGACCGAGAGCATGGAGGGGGTTTGGATGGGCTAGGTGGGCTGTGTGAAGAGGTGCTGGGCTGCAAAGAGAAGAGGCTTTCGGTTAGCTCGGTTAACCGTTGGGGCATCAAACGACCTCCAAATGGAACGAAATTTGACGGGCGGTCTGCCGGTGCTATACCAAGGCCACTCGGAAAATCTTGATCCATTCCGAGAATGTTTTTATCCCGCTCACGAAACAAGGTCTGAGAGGTGCGACGGGCGTGTGTGAGTGTGTTCTCGACTCCGAACAGACAACGGAGAGAACCGGCGGAACCCGAACGGATGCAAGTTTTGAAAAACATGCAGATGAAATGCAGATGATGACATGACAAAATGCAACATGCAAGAAAGCGACATGGCAACAACGACGAGTAGCTGGAAGACACCTGGCGCATCAGATCCGGGGCGTTACAACTCTCCTCCACTAACAAGAGATCTCGTCCCGAGATCTTAGGACCGAGACGGAAGGGAAAAGGGATGAGGTGAAATAAGAACAAAAGAGAGAATGAACAAAGTCGAGAGCACTCGGGGTAGAAAGAGAGAAGGCAAATATGACAAGAATCAAAAGCTCATGGAAACAAGATAGACTCTGAAACCACTCCAGTTAGACAAGACAGAAAAAGAATAAGCACGAGAGAATTTGGGCAGCACTCCGGCTGAGACATGGAGGAATAGAACACGAGCTTGAGAGGATGGAATGATATTTGATGAAGACATGACACAAAACCTCCAGAAAGAATTGAAAGAGTTGAATGAAAAGAACAGAGAAGAAAATGACAACTTGTGCCACGAATGAAATTGAAAGCATCTTTAGAAGGAAGGTTTAAACAGAGTTGTTGAGAAAATCAACAACGAAAAGAATAATCTTGTTGTGATCTTATAGGTAACATCTCAAGATCATAAGGTGATAACCGGCCACAAACGGAAATGATTGGATAGCTGAGAAGAACGAAGAAATGCAAAACTCCACTTCAAAAGAATACGAAGAATTAATTGCACTTCGAGACGCAAGAGGAAAAGGTACTTGAACTCCTCCAACAAAATCTTGATGAACTCTTGAAGAATGAATTAAATCATGAAGAACCACCATGAAGAACTCCGGTGACGAAAGGATGATGAGATAGAATAAAGGATGAAAGAATAGGATGAGCCTTGCGATGATTTAGATGGAGGTTCTGATGAAATGGCCGAGGAAAATTGAACTCCGGAAAAGAAAAGATGAAAACACTTCGAACCGAGAGATTATTCATCATGAACAAACTCCGAAGAAAGGGATCAATCACTTTGAGGAAATAAGAATAAGATTTATTGTATGCTTATCCTTCATCAAATTTAATTGATGACAAGCGGACTTGGCATGCAAATTATTCCCCTTGAAAAGGATTGAGGAGTGACATATCGCAAACTTGAGAAAGTCTTCATGAACCACCAGTAGGATTGAAAAGAACGAATGGATTAAAATGATAATCAAGGAAAAAGAATCTTGAATGAACCACCGTTAGAGTTCAGAAATGACTGACGAAAGAGAATAAATCACCGGGAAGAATTAGAAGAACCAATATGCTAGAGGGGATTTAGATGCAAAAGAACAAAAGATCATGATCTGATTAAAGAACACTTGAACGAAGCACCGGGATAATTGGATAACGTTAGCTGAAATGTGAGCACGAAGAATTCTTCTAGAACGATGGCCTCTGGTGAAAAGAAACGGGAAAACAACTCCTGACATACTCCGGATGGGTAAGAAAAGGAATATCTGACAAATGGAATAATTTGAGAGGATAACATGAAGCTAGAACCACGAAACTTCAGGAGAACGGGCAAGATTTAGAGGAAAAACTCTTCTTCGGTCTGCAAATTACGACGAGAAACACCATCAAGATTGATAAGGCACTCCGGGGGAACGAAAAGCGAAGAGGTTAAGGCAACAATGAAAATGTTTTGAAATTGATCTTGGAAAAGATCTGACTGATGAAAATCATACTTACGTCAAACTTCAAAAAGGATTTGAGAATAGCTCCGGGAAATTAGAAGAGTCAGGTAAGATCCTGGGAAAAGACCTACGGGTGAGGGCCCACTAAAAGAAAAACACCGTTGAAAAGGATTGTTGAACAGGTAGATGATGCACCGGAACAATTGAAATATTTGAATGAGGTGACAACCTCGACTTAATTGGAACACAGACGAATCTCCTGAGATGTCTTCCGAACTCCGGAATGATTGAATGGCGAGAGGCAAACGGGCAAGGAGAACACTTGAACCAAGGAAAAGAATGTGATCAACCCGAAAAACATGAGTTGAGTGTACTGGAAAAAGAAAGGGACGAAGAATGACGAACGAGACGAGAATTCACCGGTTGAAATAATTGAGGGAAGACTAAAGAGACTCCACACCAATGACATTGATGCTCGAAACAGACCCAGACTCCGGGGAGAAGAGGGTGGGAGGGCGGGAAAAACAAAGGCAACTTGGAAGGGGAAACCGATGAATATCTTGAAGAGAAAACACCGGTTCAAATCATTGAAGAAAGAAAGCAAAGACTTCGCACGAGTAGGATGGATGCTGGATTATGGACTCCGGCTCCGAGAAGAAAAGGGTGGGCGGGTGGGAAAAGAAGACAATTGAGTATTGAACTTGGCAAAGATGAAGAGGCTCGGGTCAACTTGATGAGAAATGCACCGGATAAAAAGATATGAGAACCAACGACCGGAAAACCAACTGCGTGATCCTAAAGAAAGTTTGAAAGGGAAGAGTTGTAATTCAAAACACCTACGTCAAGATTCCTCACCAGAGCGACAAAGAGGCCGAGGAGTAAAAACAATTCCTACTCTCCGATATAACTAGACTCCAAAAACAGTTTTCTTCTAGACTCGACAATGGCCAAACTACACGATCAATCAAGGGGGCTCCTATGGTCGGTCGAGGCTCTAATACCAACTTGTCACGCCCAATATGCGACCCTATCCTAAAGGAACTCGAAGGTCCCACCAAGGATAGAAGCGCATATTGGAGACGATTTTGCAAGGTGGATATCATTACATCGTACCATTACATAATAGTTGGGGATACATACAAGAGGCATAGAATGCCACATGAATACAACATCACAATACATAAGAGCAACATCCGACTACGGATGAGACATAGACAGAAACTCAAACGACATCCACCCTGCTAGCCTAGGCTGCCGACCTAGAACCTATCCCCTGAACGAAGAAGAAGCAGAAGAAGAACTCCAAAACAAGCAAGCATCGCTCTCGCATCATGATCATCGCATAACCTATACCTACAACTGTTGTTGTAGTAATCTGTGAGCCACGAGGACTCAGCAATCCCATTACCATGGGTATCAAGACTAGCAAAGCTTAATGGGAAAGGAAGGGGTAAAGTGGTGAGGTTGTAGCAGCGACTAAGCATATATGGTGGCTAACATACGCAAATAAGAGCGAGAAGAGAAGCAACAGAACGGTCGTGAAGCTAGCAATGATCAAGAGGTGATCCAGAACTCCTACTTACGTCAAACATAACCCAAAACCGTGTTCACTTCCCGGACTCCGCCGAAAAGAGACCATCACGGCTACACACGCGGTTGATGCGTTTTAATTTGAATCTGGTGTCAAGTTATCTACAATCGGACATTAACAAATTCCCATCTGCCACATAACCGCGGGCACGGCTCTCGAAAGTTTATACCCTGCAGGGGTGTCCCAACTTAGCCCATCACAAGCTCTCACGGTCAATGAAGTATATTCCTTCTCCCAGGAAGACCCGATCAGTCTCGGAATCCCGGTTTACAAGACATTCCGACAATGGTAAAACAAGACCAGCAAGACCGCTCGATGTGTCGACAATCCCGATAGGAGTCGCACGTATCTCATTCTCAGGACACACCGGATAAGCTAAGCATACAGGTACCGACGTAACCCAAGTTGCCAAGGGATGGTCCCGCACGGTGCTCTAGTTTGGACCAACACTTAGACAAGCATTGGCCCGGGGGGGCTAAAATAAAGATGACCCTCGGGTTAATTACTCCCAAGGGAAAGGTATAGGTGGTAGGCAAATGGTAAACCAATGTTGGGCCTTGCTGGAGGAGTTTTATTCAAAGCAAACTGTCAAGGGGGTCCCATAAATCACCCAACCGCGTTAGGGGCGCAAAATCCGGGAACATAATACCGATATGACGGAAACTAGGGCGGCAAGAGTGGAACAAAACACCAGGCATAAGGCCGAGCCTTCCACCCTGACCAAGTATATAGATGCATTAATTAAATAAGAGATATTGTGATATCCCAACATAATCCTGTCCATCATGGAGCAATCTTCAACTTCACCTGCAACTAACAACGCCATAAGAGGGGCTGAGCAAAGCGGTAACATAGCCAAACAACGGTTTGCTAGGAAACGTGAAAAGGTTAGAGGCTGACATGGCAATTTGGGAGGCTTGAAGAACAAGTGATAGGGAGCACAACATAGCGATAGAACGAATCAACTATCATAGCAATGATAGTAGTGAGATCCAAGGTAGCGGTCATCTTGCCTGAAATTCCGCTAGGAAGAAGAACGAGTCCATGAAGAAGATGAAGCCACGAAGACGAACCAAGCGTAGACGAACGAATCCTCACGATCGCAACGAAACGGGAACTATCGAGAAGAAGCACGCAACATGGTAAACACACCACACATAAACATGACAAGATGCTCAACCAAGTATGATGCATGACAAAGGCTAATGAAGCTACTCATGGCAAGAAATGATGCATACAAGAGCAACACATCAAATCAAGTTTAAATGAGGCCGGAAACAACATATAACAATTCCGGTAAGTCCTCATATGCAAATTTAGAAATTGGTCCAGAACTGAATAAGCCTTATGTTCAAGTTGTTAAACAACAAGTTAAGATGCACCAAGATGATCTACATGAGATTCTAGTCAAGTTACATATAAAGTTCAATTAGTTCGGAGCTACGGCCTAGAAGATATGAGCAAAACAAGTTAAACATGGCATTGATGTAAAATGCATACAAACATCAAGCAAACACCTCAAAACAAGGATGCAACATGATGATATGAAACTTCATGCCAAATCAAGCAAGTTTCATATAGAGCACACTCAAAATGGAGCAACGGTTCAACACATACACATGAAACAAGTTTAAAGGACAAGTTGTCCAAAACAGCAACTAGGCATCTAGCAAGCATCAAAACAATATGCTACAACATCTCAACGTGAAAACAGAAGGCATGGGCATGCAGTACAAGTAAAGCATGACAAAACATGAATACTGAGATATCTCCAGAAAACACTATATCATGCGCAAAAGGACATGGAAAGGTTGCAAATAATAAGAGTTTACAGACTTAGCAGAAATAACATCAGGTTGCAATGTTTAGAGCTATCAAACAACATGTTACAGGAACTTAACATGGCAAACAAAGGCATGGCATGCTAATAATAAAGACAGAGAACAAAACTCCCTTACTGAAATTATTCCAAAGATCAACAGAAAAGATGGTAGCATCCATGCAAACATGGCAAGTGATATGATAGATCTAGACACGACAGCAACAACAATAAGTAGCCATGTTGGTGAGCTTGTGCCACTCACCACAAAACAAAACATGGCATGAAAAAGGTGACCAACAATAAGAATACATGTTTATGAAGCTAAGCATGGCAAGATAGAGTTCATAGGGTGCATGTATCACTAGCAAAGCTCATGGCAAAACTGAACTTAATATTAACAGGCTGACAACAACATTATTTAGCAACTTGAGATCAAGATTACAACAAGCTAAAGCATGCTATAAATTCAACCAAGGGCACGGATGGATATATCATGACATGTGTAACAATAAATCCTTAGTGAACATCTCCAGATTATGCATAGAATGACCTGTAGCAGCAGGTTTACATAGCATCACGATATAACAGAATCAACCTAGCAAAACAGAAACAGCAAGTACCCTACTTCACGAGCTCGATGCACTCACTACAAGACTCAGAAAAATACATGGATTGCACGAATGTCAAGATGGCATGATGTAGCTCAAAACTCATGTAGACATCAGGCTCATAGGATGCACACACAAAATGCAATGAAAAGGACAAAACAGCAAGTTCTATTAATAGACAACAGTAAACATCATATAGCACTCTTGCAACGATGATTTGGGCATCAAGATGGACTCAAACAAACATGGCACAATGGAGTGAAATGTAGAGCACCACATGATAAACATTTTGATATATTGCACGCCCAAAACGGAGCTATATGCAGAAGGTTATGGCATGGCAAAGGGGGCACCAGAATGCAAAATATTTTAAGGACTTGGGCGTTTTTTACCTTTGCGGAAGTCAACGCGGGACGGGACGGTGCAGGACGGAGGGATCCAGGGCGCGGGGAGGCGTGTTTGGTTGGAGGGGCCGGTGGATCTCGTCCCACCTGGATGGATCTGACCGGAGGAGAGCTCCGGCGAGCTCTCCGGTGAGGGCACGACGAGATCTGGGCGAGGGGCCCCGTGGCGGCGTCGGGACGATGGCAGAGCGGACGAGGCACGACGGGACACGAGGTGGAGAGGAGGAGGCCGGCGGGGTCGCGGCGCTGGAGGCGGAGCGAGCGGCCGACAGCTGAGGCGCGACAGAAGAGCAGCGGGTGCGGGGCGGCGCGGTGGTACGGTTCCGGGCGGCGACGAGGCCACGGGAGGAGGCGGCACCGGCGAGCGTCGGCGCGGGGACGCGGCGGCGGGGCGGCGCCGGTGGAAGGTGGCGGGGCGGCACCGGCGACACTGGCACGGGAGGCGGGCACGGGCGGCGGCGCGCGCTCGGGCCCTGATGGGCTCGGGCGGGCCCCACCCGGGCCTGGGCGGGCCGATGCGGTGGGAGGAGAGAGAGGAGGCGCGGGGGACACGTGGCGAGCCCCGGTTGGCTGTGGGCGACGGCGCGGATGTGTCCGGCGGCGGGGTGGACGCGTTCGGCGGCGGGAGGAGGAAGAGGCTAGGGTTAAGGTGGAATTCATCCGTGAATTTCGGGGGGGGGGGGATGTCTTTATATAGGTAGAGGGAGCTAGGAGGGTCCAAATGGGGAGCAGTTTTCGCCCACACGATCGTGATCGAACGACCGAGAGCATGGAGGGGGTTTGGATGGGCTAGGTGGGCTGTGTGAAGAGGTGCTGGGCTGCAAAGAGAAGAGGCTTTCGGTTAGCTCGGTTAACCGTTGGGGCATGAAACGACCTCCAAATGGAACGAAATTTGACGGGCGGTCTGCCGATGCTATACCGAGGCCACTCGGCAAATCTCGATCCATTCCGAGAATGTTTTTATCCTGCTCATGAAACAAGGTCTGAGAGGTGCGACGGGCGCGTGCGAGTGTGGTCTGTACTTCGAACGAATAATGGAGAGAACCGGAGGAACCCGAACGGATGCAAGTTTTGAAAAACATGCAGATGATGACATGACAAAATGCAACATGCAAGCAAGCGACGTGGCAACAACGACGAGTAGCTGGAAGACACCTGGCGCATCAGATCTGGGGCGTTACAACTCTCCTCCACTAACAAGAGATCTCGTCCCGAGATCTTAGGACCGAGACGGAAGGGAAAAGGGATGAGGTGAAATAAGAACAAAAGAGAGAATGAACAAAGTCGAGGGCACTCGGGTAGAAAGAGAAAAGGCGAATATGACAAGAATCAAAAGCTCATGGAAACAAGATAGACTCTGAAACCACTCTGGTTAGACAAGGCAGAAAAATAATAAGCACGAAATAATTTGGGCAGCACTCCGGCTGAAACATGGAGGAATAGAACACGAGCTTGAGAGGATGGAATGATGTTTGATGAAGACATGACACAAAACCTCCGGAAAGAATTGAAAGAGTTGAATGAAAAAAACAGAGAAGAAAATGACAACTTGTGCCACGAATGAAATTGAAAGCATCTTTAGAAGGAAGGTTTAAACGGAGTTGTTGAGAAAATCAACAACGAAAAGAATAAGCTTGTTGTGGTCTTATAGGTAACATCTCAAGATCATAAGGTGATAACCGGCCACAAAGGGAAATGATTGGATAGCTGAGAAGAACGAAGAAATGCAAAACTCCACTTCAAAAGAATACGGAGAATTAATTGCACTTCGAGACGCAAGAGGAAAAGGTACTTGAACTCCTCCAACAAAATCTTGACGAACTCTTGAAGAATGAATTAAATCATGAAGAACCACCATGAAGAACTCCGGTGACGAAAGCATGATGAGATAGAATAAAGGATGAAAGAATAGGATGAGCAACCTTGATCTTCTTTTGATGATTGCTTGAGCAACCTTGATCGAGTTTTGCAGAGATGTGAAGAAACTAATCTTGTCTTGAATTGGGAAAAATGCCACTTTATGGTTAATGAAGGTATTGTCTTGGGGCATAAAATTTCTGAAAGAGGTATTGAAGTTGATAAAGCCAAAGTTGATGCTATTGAAAAGATGCCGTGTCCTAAAGACATTAAAGGTATAAGAAGTTTCCTTGGTCATGCCGGTTTTTATAGGAGGTTTATTAAGGACTTCTCTAAAATTTCTAGGCCTCTGACTAATCTCTTACAAAAAGATATTCCTTTTGTCTTCGATGATGATTGCGTAGAAGCATTTAAAATACTTAAGAAATCTTTGATTTCTGCACCTATTGTTCAGCCACCTGATTGGAATTTACCCTTTGAAATTATGTGTGATGCTAGTTATTATGCCGTAGGTGTTGTTCTAGGACAAAGAGTTGATAAAAAACTAAATGTTATTCAATATGCTAGTAAAACTCTAGACAGTGCCTAGAGAAATTATGCTACTACTGAAAAAGAATTTTTAGCAGTTGTATTTGCTTGTGATAAGTTTAGCCTTATATCGTTGAATCTAAAGTAAATGTTCACACTGATCATGCTGCTATTATATATCTTATTGAAAAGAAAGATGCTAAACCTAGACTTATTAGATGGGTTCTCCTACTACAAGAATTTGATTTGCATATTATTGATAGAAAGGGAGCCGAGAACCCCGTTGCAGACAACTTGTCTAGGTTAGAGAATGTTCTTGATGACACACTACCTATTGATGATAGCTTTCCTGACGAACAATTAGCTGTCATAAATGCTTCTCGTACTGCTCCATGGTATGTTGATTATGCTAATTACATTGTTGCTAAATTTATACCACCTAGTTTCACGTACCAGCAAAATAAAAAGTTTTTCTATGATTTAAGACATTACTTCTGGGATGACCCACACCTTTATAAAGAAGGAGTAGATGGTGTTATTAGATGTTGTGTACCTGAGCATGAACACGAACAGATCCTACACAAGTGTCACTCCGAGGCTTATGGAGGACACCACGCTGGAGATAGAACTGCGCATAAGGTATTGCAATCCGGTTTTTATTGGCCTACTCTCTTCAAGGATGCCCCTAAGTTTGTCTTGTCTTGCGTTGAATGTCAAAGAATTGGTAATATTAGTAGACGTCAAGAAATGCCTATAAATTATTCTCTTGTTATTGAATCATTTGATGTTTGGGGCTTTGATTATATGGGACGGTTTCCTTCCTCTAATGGGTATACACATATTTTAGTTGTTGTTGATTACGTTACTAAGTGGGTAGAAGCTATTCCAACTAGTAGTGCTGATCATAACACCTCTATTAAGATGCTTAAAGAAGTTATTTTTCCGAGGTTTGGAGTCCCTAGATACCTAATGACTGATGGTTGTTCACATTTTATTCATGGTGCTTTTCGTAAAATGCTTGCAATGTATGATGTTAATCATAGAATTGCATCTCCATATCACCCACAGTCTAGTGGCCAAGTAGAACTGAGTAACAGAGAGCTTAAATTAATTTTGCGAAAGACTGTTAATAGATCTAGAAAGAATTAGTCCAAGAAACTTCATGATGCATTATGGGCTTATAGAACTGCATATAAAAATCCTATGGGTATGTCTCCATATAAAATGGTTTATGGAAAAGCATGTCACTTACCTCTCGAACTAGATCATAAGGCATATTGGGCCATTAAAGAGCTCAATTATCATTTCAAACTTGCCGGTGAGAAGAGGTTATTTGACATTAGCTCACTTGCTGAATGGAGAACCCAAGCCTATGAGAATGCCAAACTATTTAAAGAAAAAGTTAAAAGATACAAAGGCATGAGTTTAATGTAGGTGATTATGTTTTGCTATACAACTCTCATTTAAGATTTTTTGTAGGAAAAATCCTCTCTAAATGGGAGGGTCCATACGTTATCAAGGAGGTCTATCGTTCCGGTGCCATAAAAATCAACAACTTCGAAGGCACAAGTCCGAAGGTGGTTAACGGTCAAAGAATCAAACATTATATCTCAGGTAATCCCATAAATGCTGAAACCAATGTTATTGAAACCGTAACCCCGGAGGAATACATAAGGGACACTTTCCATAATGTTTCAGACTCCGAAAAGGAATAGGTATGTGCTACGGTAAGTAAACCGACTCCAAAACAGTTCTAATAGCAATTTTTCTCTATTTTTGAATATTTAAGAAAATAGGAAAATAAGAAGTAGTCCTAGAAGGACACGAGGCATCCACGAGGGTGGAGGGTGCGCCCTACCCTCCTGGGCGCGCCCCCTGCCTCGTGGGCACCTCGTGTGCCCACTGGACTCCGTTTTCTTGCAAGGTACTTCTTTTGGTCGGTAAAAAATCATTATATAATCTCCTAAAGGTTTTGACCACCGTATCACGCAAATATCCTCTGTCTTTGTTTCGAGCTGTTTTCTATCAGAGTTGTGAAGGCCAGGCATCATGTCGTCACCCTCCTCCGACAATGAAGACAACGATGTTTGGCTACTGAAGATAGAGCTAAAGAGAGAAGAACCCCGGGAGATCAACAAGGATGATAGGATCAAGAAGGTCATGGAGGATCAAGCTCCGGCGGTAGAAGAAGAAGACATCCTTCAACCTCATCACAACCTTCTTACCCCCAACTGAGATTGAAGCATTCAAGATGATTGAGTTAGCTCTCATACAAAACAAGTATCTCACACGTGAAAATATTTTGTTGAAGGACCATATCACCGCACTCAGGGCATTATCCGCAAACTGGAGGAGCTTTTACACTCGATGTGCAACTATCCATCATCATCACCACCTTCATCACCTCCGAAGAAAGAGACATAATCACATGGGTATGGGCACTCCCCTTGGCAACTGCCAAGCTTGGGGGACGTGACCCGGTATCGTATCACCATCACACTCCTATCTTTACCGTTTTACTTAGTTCGATCCTTTTGGTAATATCTTGATCTAGTAGAATAAAGTTTTTAGTATGATCTAGTTTTGAGTTTTGCTTTATGATCCCTCTATGTAATCGAGTCCGTGAGCTATATATAATAAAGATTAGTGTTGAGTCAAGGGCTTTGCTATCTTGCTATGATCTTGAGGAAATAAAAGAAAAAATAAATAATAATAAAAAAGAGATCATATTGATCTTATGGAGAGTAATGACTTCACATATAAAGAGTATGATGAATAAAAGTTGTTGAGAGTTGACAAACATAGTTTTGGTCATCGTTGCAATTAATAGGAAGTAATAAAGAAAGAGAGGTTCTCACATATAAATATACTATCTTGGACAACTTTTATGATTGTGAGCACTCATTAAAATATGACATGCTAAAGAGTTGATGTTGAACAAGGAAGACAACATAATGGGTTACGTTTTCTTATATCCGAAATAAAGTATACTATCATGGATCATCCAACATGTTGAGCTTGCCTTTCCCCCTCATTCTAGCCAAATTCTTTGCACCAAGTAGAGATACTACTTGTGCTTCCAAATATCCTTAAACCCAGTTTTGGCATGAAAGTCCACCATATCTACCTATGGATTGAGTAAGATCCTTCAAGTAAGTTGTCATGTTGCATGCAATAAAAATTGCTTTCTAAATATGTATGACTTATTAGTGTGGAGAAAATAAGCTTTATACGATCTTCTGATATGGAAGCAATAAAAGTGACTGACTGCATAATAAAGGTCCGTATCACAAGTGGCAATGTGAAGTGACGTTCTTTTGCATTAAGATTTCGTGCATTCAACCATAAAAGCACAGGACAACCTCTGCTTCCCTCTGTGAAGGGCCTATCTTTTACTTTTTGTCTTATACATTATGCAAGAGTCATGGTGATCTTCACCTTTCCTTTTTACATTTTATCCTTTTGCAAGCACCTTGTGTTGGAAAGATCCATATTGGCATGAACTATTATTGTTGACATTACCCTTGAGGTAAAAGGTTGGGAGGCAACACTATAAGCCCCTATCTTTCTCTGTGTCCGATTAAAACTTCAGAACCATAAAGTATTGTTTGAGTGTTAGCAATTGTGAAAGACTAAATGATAGTTGAGTATGTGGACTTGCTGAAAAGCTCTTATATTGACTCTTTCCGATGCTATGATAAATTGCAATTGCTTCAATGATCGAGATTACAGTTTGTTAGTTTTCAATGAAGTTTGTGATTCATACTTGATATTGTGAATAGATTGTTACTTTAGCATAAGAAATCATATGACAATACATATATATGTTGTTGTTATAAGAATGATCATATGCCCTCATGTCCGTATTTTATTTTATCGACACCTCTATCTCTAAACATGTGGACATATTTTTCGATATCGGCTTTCGCTTGAGGACAAGCGGGGTCTAAGCTTGGGGGAGTTGATACGTCCATTTTGCATCATGCTTTTATATCAACATTTATTGCATTATGGGATGTTATTACACGTTATGTCACAATACTTATGCCTATTCTCTCTCATTTTATAAGGTTTACATGAAGAGGGAGAATGCTGGCAGCTGGGATTCTGGGCTAGAAAAGGAGCAAATATTAGAGACCTATTCTGCACAACTCCAAAAGTCATGAAACTCCACGAAAGTCATTTTTGGAATTAGTAAAATTAATGGGCGAAGAAAGTACTAGAGGGGGCCCACACCCTGGCCACAAGGGTGGGGGCGCGCCCTACCCCCTGCCTCGTGGGCCCCCTGGTAGGCCTCCGGTGACCATCTTCTGCTATATGAAGTATTTTACCCTCGAAAAAAATCATAAGCAAGCTTTCGGGACGAAACACCGCGGCCACGAGGCGGAACATTGGTGGAACCAATCTAGGGCTCCGGCGGAGCTGTTCTGCCGGGGAAACATCCCTCCGGGAGGGGGAAATCATCACCATCGTCATCCCCAACGATCCTCTCATTGGGAGGGGGTCAATCTCCATCAACATCTTCACCAGCACCATCTCCTCTCAAACCCTAGTTCATCTCTTGTATTCAATCTTTGTCCGAAAACCTCAGATTGGCACCTGTAGGTAGCTAGTAGTGTTGATTACTCCTTGTAGTTGATGCTAGTTGGTTTATTCAATGGGAGATCATATGTTCAGATCCTTTATGCATATTAATACCCCTCTGATTATGAACATGAATACGATTTGTGAGTAGTTACGTTTGTTCCTGAGGACATGGGAGAAGTCTTGCTATAAGTAGTCATGTGAATTTGGTTTTTGTTCGATATTTTGATGAGATGTATGTTGTCTCTCCTCTAGTGGTGTTATGTGAACGTCGACTACATGACACTTCACCGGTGTTTGGGCCTAGAGGAAGGCATTGGGAAGTAATAAGTAGATGATGGGTTGCTAGAGTGAGAGAAGCTTAAACCCTAGTTTATGCATTGCTTCATAAGGGGCTGATTTGGATCCATATGTTTCATGCTATAGTTAGGTTTACCTTAATACTTCTTTTGTAGTTGTGGATGCTTGCAATAGGGGTTAATCATAAGTGCTATGATTGTCCAAGAAAGGGTAGTACCCAAGCACCGGTCCACCCACATATCAAATTATCAAAGTAACGAACGCGAATCATATGAGCGTGATGAAAACTAGCTTGACGGTAATTCCTATGTGTCCTCGGGAGCACTTTTCTTCATATAAGAATTTGTCCAGGCTTGTCCGTTGCTACAAAAAGGATTGGGCCACCTTGCTGCACCTTATTTACTTTTGTTACTTGTTACCCGTTACGAATTACCTTATCACAAAACTATCTGTTAGCGATAATTTCAGTGCTTGCAGAGAATACCTTACTGAAAACCGCTTGTCATTTCCTTCTGCTCCTCGTTGGGTTCGACACTCTTCGTTATCTAAAGGACTACGATAGATCTCCTACACTTGTGGGTCATCATCTTCTCACCCATACCGTTGTCTACCACAATATACCTGCAAATGGGACAATAGTTCAAGTCCGCATAGTCAAGCCTTAATAAGGCACATCTTTTCTCACAGGCATGTATCTTCTCATAGGGCATCTTAAGAGCACGGAGGATTTTGTCTGACTGGTACAAGTTTGCAAGCGGTACATGGCCTTTGGGTAGAAAACGTCCAAATACTGTCATCATCGCATCATAGCATTCTATGCCCAAGTTGAATTGAGCCTTCACAGCCATTATTCGTGTGATGGCATCCAGTTGACAAAGCTCAGTGTGCTCGTGAAGAGGACGTTTTGAAGACTCCAACATTTCATTGAAGGCCTTTGCAGATTCCTCCATCTCTTCGTCCGAATCCCGAGCATCATCAAAGTTTTGCACCTTGTCTTCATAGCGGTACAATGCTCGTCGGTGCAACGACGAACCACCTCAGCTCTGGCATGTTGGGCAGACTCACCATGAAATGTCCACACCGTATAACCGGGCGTAAAACCACTCTTCTGCCAGTGTTTTCCCATTTCATCATGTGTCCTCTTTTCCTAATTCTTGCACCTGACACAGGGGCACCGGTTTTTCCTCTAGTCATTTGCAAATACGGCTTTCACAAACCCCTTGGTTTTTATTAACCATTCATTGCTAATCTCTTTCTGACTAGTGCGACCGGTGTACATCCACGCACGATCACTCATCTTGCTTAGCTACTGGACAGACAAGAAATATATATAATTCAGCATGTATATTCATCAGTTAATCTAGTTTTTCAATTTTATTACGTCCATGCAACCTACACTCTAATGGGTAAAGATAGGTCCTAATCCCACCCGAGTATGTGTAGATTGAGAACGTTCTCCGCCGCCTCCTCCATGTCCAACTCATGCCCGGCGGTTGCTACGTCGTGAGCTTGCGTTGGTTTTCCTTGAAGAGGAAAGGGTGATGCAGCAATAGTAGCATAAGTATTTCCCTCAGTTTTTGAGAACCAAGGTATCAATCCACTAGGAGGCTCCTCAAAAGTCCCACACACCTACACAAACAAACAAGAACTCGCAACCAACACAATAAATGGGTAGTCAATCCCTTCACGGTCACTTGCGAAAGTGAGATCTGATAGAGATAGTATGATAAGATAAATATATTTTTGGTATTTTATAATATAGATTGGAAAAGTAAAGATGCAAATAAAAGTAGATTGTAAGCTTATATGATAAAAGATAGACCCGGGGGCCATAGGTTTCACTAGTGGCTTCTCTCAAGATAGCATAAGTATTACGGTGGGTGAACAAATTACTGTCGAGCAATTGATAGAAAAGCGAATAATTATGAGATCATCCAGGCATGATCATGTATATAGGCATCACGTCTGTGACAAGTAGACCGACTCATGCCTGCATCTACTACTATTACTCCACACATCGACCGCTATCCAGCATGCATCTAGAGTATTAAGTTCAAAAAGAACAGATTAACACATTAAGAAAGATGACATGATGTAGAGGGATAAACTCATGCAATATGATATAAACCCCATCTTTTTATCCTCGATGGCAACCATACAATACGTGCCTTGCTGCCCCTGCTGTCACTGGGAAAGGACACAGCATGATTGAACCCAAAGCTGAGCACTTCTCCCATTGGAAGAATGATCAATCTAGTAGGCCAAACCAAACTGATAATTCGAAGAGACTTGCACAGATAACTTAATCACACATAAAAGAATTCAGAGGAGATTCAAATATTTCTCATAGATAAACTTGATCATAAACCCCCAATTCATCGGATCTCGACAAACACACCGCAAAAAGAGTTACATCGAATAGATCTCCAAGAAGATCGAGGAGAACATGGTATTGAGATTCAAAGAGAGAGAAGAAGTTATCTAGCTAATAACTATGGACCCGAAGGTCTGTGGTAAATTACTCACAACTCATCGGAAAGGCTATGGTGTTGATGTAGAAGCCCTTCGTGGTTGGTTCCCCCTCCAGCGGAGCGCCGGCGAAGGCTCCAGGATGGGATCTCGCGGATACAGAAGGTTACGGTGCTGGAAATAGTTTTTCGTGGTCGCCTCTGATGTTCTCGGGGTACGTCGGTATATATAGGAGGAAGAAGTAGGTCGGTGGACGCTCGAGGGGCCCAAGAGATAGGGGGGTGCACCCAGTAGGGGGGGCACCCTCCACCCTCGTGGCCTCCTCGATTGCTTCTTGACTTGCACTCCAAGTCCTCTGGATCACGTTTGTTCCAAAAAGATCGCTCCTGAAGGTTTCATTCCGTTTGCACTCTGTTTCATATTCCTTTTCTTCAAAACACTGAAATAGGCAAAAAACGGCAATACGGGCTGGGCCTCCGTTTAGTAGGTTAGTCCCAAAAATGATATAAAAGTTTAAAGTAAAGCCCATAAACATCAAAACAGGTAATATAATAGCATGGAACAATAAAAAATTATAGATACGTTGGAGACGTATCAAGCATCCCCAAGCTTAATTCCTGCTCGTCCTCGAGTAGGTAAATGATAAAAACATAATTTTTGATGTGGAATGCTACCTAGCATAATTCTCAATGTAATTTTCTTTATTGTGGCATGATTGTTCAGATCCAAATGATTCAAGATAAAAGTTTATAAAACATAAAAAATAGTAATACTTGAAGCATACTAACAAACAATCATGTCCTATCAAACTAGCATAGCCAAAGAAAGCTTATCCCTACAAAATCATATAGTTAGGCCATGCTTCATTTTCATTACACAAAATACTCCCATCATGCACAACCCCGATGACGAGCCGAGAAATTGGTTCATACTTTTTAACGCGCTTCAGCTTTTTCAACTCTTACACAATACATGAGCGCAAAGCCATGGACATAGCACTATGGTGGTATAAGGTGGTGGTTGTGAGGACAAAAAGGGAGAAGATAGTCTCACATCAACTAGGCGTATCAACGGACTATGGATATGCCCATCAATAGATATCAATGTGAGTGAGTAGGGATTGCCATGCAACGGATGCACTAGAGCTATAAATATATGAAAGCTCAACAAAAGAAACTAAGTGGGTGTGCATCCAACTTGCTCGCTCACGAAGACCTAGGGCATTTTGAGGAAGCCCATCATTGGAATATACAAGCCAAGTTCTATAATGAAAAATTCCCACTAGTATATGAAAGTGACAACACAAGAGACTCTCTATCATGAAGATCATGGTGCTATTTTGAAGAACAAGTGTGGAAAAGAGATAGTAGCTTTGTCCCTTCTCTCCTTTTCTCTCATTTTTTATTTGGCCTTTCTATTTTTATTTATTTGGCCTTTCTTTTTTATTTGGTGGGCTCTCTGGCCTCTTTTTTTAAAGTCCGATGTCTCATCCCGACTTGTGGGGGAATGATAGTCTTCATCATTGTCGGTGTCAAAATCGGCGGATCTCGGGTAGGGGGTCCTGAACTGTGCGTCTAGGCGGATGGTAACAGGAGACAAGGGACACGATGTTTTTACCCAGGTTCGGGCCCTCTCGATGGAGGTAAAATCCTACTCCTGCTTGATTAATATTGATGATATGGGTAGTACAAGAGTAGATCTACCACGAGATCAGAGAGGCTAAACCCTAGAAGCTAGCCTATGGTATGATTGTTGTTCGTCCTATGGACTAAAACCCTCCGGTTTATATAGGCACCGAAGAGGGTTAGGGTTACACAGAGTCGGTTACAATGGTAGGAGATCTACATATCCGTATCGCCAAGCTTGCCTTCCACGCCAAGGAAAGTCCCATCCGGACACGGGACGAAGTCTTCAATCTTGCATCTTCATAGTCCAGGAGTCCGGCCAAAGGTGATAGTTCGGCTATCCAGACACCCCCTAATCCTGGAATCCCTCAGTAGCCCCTGAACCAGGCTTCAATGACGACGAGTCCGGCACGCATATTGTCTTCGGCATTGCAAGGCGGGTTCCTCCTCCGAATACTTCATAGAAGATTTTGAACACAAGGATAGTGTCCGGCTCTGCAAAATAAGTTCCACATACCACCGCAGAGAGAATAATATTTACACAAATTCAATCTGCTGACGTATTCCGTGGCGTGACATCACACCACGGCCAAGCCTTTATTTGAATTGTTTTTACTATCCCACCTCAGCGCGTTTAGCGAGGCAGTTTCCTTGGCACGTCTTATCAAGGCAGAGATTGTGTCCCCTTATTCCGGGATTCTCATCAATATGGGCGTGGGTAACCCAACCATGCCATTAATTACGGCGCTTGGGAGATAAGAGAGTTTTACCAGGCTGGTGAGGACGCATAGCTTCGTCCGCCCATATAAGGGGGTAAGGATCCACCTTTTTACCTACGCCTTCTTCCTCCTTTGCTCATCCATTTCCGCGCACTCAAGCTCCAGCGCCCAAGTCTGCACATCCCACCTCAACCTTCTCCATCCATGTCCGGAGTGGGAGGCAGGTGGATGGCCTCCTCCGTCACGGAGGGGCACATCAAAAAGTTGAGGAAAGCCGGATACTTGCACAACGACGTTGCGCACCGGCTTCCAAACGAGGGGCAGCTCGTCCCCACCCCCAGGCCCCATGAGAGGGTGGTGTTCCTCCCCCATTTCCTCCACGGACTGGGCTTCCCACTCCACCCATTTGTCCGGGGCTCATGTTCTACTACGGCCTGGATTTCCACGATCTGGCCCCGAACTTCATCCTCAACATCTCGGCGTTTATCGTCGTGTGCGAGGCCTTCCTCCGCATCAAGCCCCTCTTCGGCTTATGGCTGAAGACCTTTAATGTCAAGCCGAAGGTAGTGGGCGGCCAGCAGGTAGAGTGCGGAGGCGCCATGGTGGGCAAGATGCCCAATGTTATATGGCTCAAGGGCTCCTTCGTGGAAACCATCAAAGGGTGGCAATTGGGGTGGTTCTACATCACCGAGTCGCGTGACCCTGAATGGGCAGCGGCCCCCGAATTCTGATCTGGCATCCCCACACGGCTCACCTACTAGAAAGAGAAGGGCCTGACATGGGGTAATTCGGAAGAGCTGACCGGACTCCAAACTTGCGTCCAAAACCCGGTGAACAAGAAGCTCAAGCTTGTCAACGTAGTCAAGGTCATGCTCATCCGTCGGATCCTCCCGTGCCAACAACGGGCCTTCAATTTGTGGGAGTTTGATCCGGCACAACACCAAACCTTGAGCAGGCTCTTCGACACTACGTACGAAGATGCCTGGAAGGTGCTGTTCAAGGGCGCCGAGGCTCCCGCATCCGCTACCAAAGATCGTGGATTCAGCTCGCGGCATCAAGCCAGCGAGGTAAGCTATTTTACCCTTTACAAGACACTTGTTTTTCATAGTTTGACTCTATGCGGGATCTAAACTCCCTTACCTTTGACAGGACTAGCAAAATACGTCCGGGCAGGTTAACTGTCCGGCTCCCTTGCCAGAAGACCCAGTGGACGCCTGATTAACGGGGCTGCTGGTTCTGGCACCTCACGTGGTGCCGGAGAAGAAGGCCAAGAAGAAGGCCACGGGAACTCGAAAGAGTTCCCGGCGCTAGGTGTTGTCGGACTCATCGTCCGATGACTCCTTAGCGGACTCCTCCCGCGAAGACGAGGAGGAGGAAAAAGAGGCCTCTCCCCCAGCGGGGGGAGAGAAGAAAAGGAAGGCCGCCCTGACTAGGGAGGCCGGAGGGTCCAAGAAGGGAAGGACCCTTCCTCCGGACTACTCCACCAACACCGACAATGGCGAAGAGGAGTGGCCATCGAGGGCTAAGCCCCTGGCGACATCGTAAGTGTCCGGATACCAGAATAACTCATGGCATTTTGTTCGTCGTACAGAATCTCCTAACGCCGGATATAACCCTGCAGCCCGCCCAAGGACGGGCTTGACGCTTCAACGAGCGGCTCCCTAGATTGGTCGGACATGAATAGCACCTCACTTCCGACTGCCTTCTCTCCTCGCGCTGCGGATGACGCAAGGGTGGGGTCCCAAAAGGGGCCCAACTAGGAGGAGGTGGTCCAGGAGGCGCCGCAAGGCGACCTCCCAGACTCCAGGCGCAAGGGGAATAAAACCCCAAAGGGCTCTAAGTCCGGCCCTGGACTGGACTCCGCACCGGAACCTTCAGTGGTTCCGGAGTCCGACAGGCGGCCCCTTCATAAGAAGGGCAAGACTGCGACACCGGTGACCTCCATCCAACCGGAGGCACCGGATAATTTGCTGGAGGTGCTTAACGGCGCCTCCATCGATGAGGAGCACCGCACTGTTATGAGTGTGGTGATCCAGAAAGTTCAATCCGCCAAAAGCGGGCTGACTGAAGCCTGTGCCAGCCTTCTAACAGGCTTTGAGGTATGTATTTAAGATATGTAAAAATATTACCGCATAGACAGTAGCCCCTGATGCTCAGTTTGGTGTTCGGAAAGAAAAGCCGAACTGAGGATCTAAAAAGATGTACGCAGGAGTCTAACACTAGTATGTCAATATGGGAATGCAGACTGCACTTCTGACCTCTGCCGCACTGACTGCGGAGGTCAATGCGTTGAAGCAGAGCCTCGAGCGGTCCGAGAACGATCTCGGCCTTGCCAAAAAGCAGCTCGAGGACAAGGAAGGTAAGTAATACCTTATGGAAGTATATAAAAGATGTGGTTGCAAAAAATGACAGGAATAACGTGAGTATGGCGACCCTGAAGGAAGCGGTGTCCAAGGCCAAAAGCAATGTGGCTGCGGAGCGCACCGAGCGAGAGAAGCAGGAGGCGCGGGTGGCGGAGGTGCGGCAAGAGCTCCAGTCTCTCATGGAAAAACATGAGAGTTTGGAGCGTTACTCAAAGACTCGAGAGTCCGAGCTCGCCTCGGCCCTTGAGAGCGCCAAAGCCGCTAAGGCCGAAGCCCTAAAAGCCCTCCAGGAAATTGAAGCAATGAAAAAGGTAGCGGCGGGTAAGGCATTCTTTATGCAAAGCAGGCATGTGAAAGTGAATTACTTGTTACTTACCAGAATCCGGAGCTCTCCAGGAGCATTCGCAGATCTGCCCTGCAGTGTGTCGGATGCTGCCGCGTTCTACCGAGCCGAGGAGAGGAGCTCGACGGAGAAGGTGTTCTGGTCTCAGTATGCTGAGGCCGTACACCCGGTGCCCTTGAGCGACCAGCTGAAGCAGCTGGTCGAGCTCCATAAGGTGGCCGAACAGGCCATGAAGGGCCTCATAGTTCGGCTGTGGCCTAAGGAAGCCATGCCTGGGAGCTACTTCGGGCTGGTGAGGCGGCTGGTGGACGCCTGTCCATGGATTGAAGTCGTCAAGCGCTCCGTCTGCATCGAAGGTGCCCGTAGGGCCCTTGCCCGTGCTAAAGTGCACTGGGGCAAGATGGACGCTGAGAAGCTTGTGACGGACAGACCACCACCGGGCAAGGTTTATCGCAAGCCCGAGATGTATTATGAGGGCGTCCTGAAGGGTGCCCGCCTTATAGCGGGTGAATGCTCCAAAGATGTAATTTTTGAGTAAACTCGCATTTGTTATCATGTACGCTGAAAACTTGTTCATATGCGCTAAGCAACGCTTGTGAATTTAAAATATTACCTTCTGTGCGACCGTTTATTAAATTTGAGAGATGGCGAGTCGTCGGCTTCTGCCCCCATGCCACGAGTGCTAGGGTGTTCGGGATAAACTTGAGCGCTCTTTTTCCCATTTTTGGGTCCTTCGAGGGAGGCGCTCAACGCAACGAACGAGGCAACCGGACTATAATGCTTGAACACTCTCACTTAGCCATAGAATTCTATAATTTTAAATTTCGGCGAAGCCCCTAGTATTCGGAAGACCGAGTTCAGGGCGCTATCCATGCCTGGGCCGGACAAAGCCGACTCCTCGATTTAAGCGACATAAGTCTTTAGGGACTCGAAAACCTCTCGAACAGCGACCGGCTCTCGCCCTATCATGACGGTCAGTTTTAGCTTTCTCCACTGAGGTGCTTAACCCAGCTCAACTGGGGCACAATCGCAGTGGTTCTCCCAGCGCTACCTTAGCCGATATAATGGAACGTAAGGTACCAAAACATGGGAGCCGGGCAAACCCAACTATTGACCCAAGACATGATTCAGAGCCGATGCATATAATGCTAATAAGTTCGGGGTGCCGCACTTGTGAAAGTGTTCAGACTTATCACACCATATTTTGGGGTACTTAAGCCCCTGGTGTATTTGGCCGTACCAAAGTGTACGGGTGCAACATGTCATAAGTGAACATATATATATATATAAAGGAATGCAATAATAGGCAGAAGCTATGTATTGTTTTTTCAAAAAGGCTGCGGTAAAAGCAGAACGATACAAATAGTGCGATAATCAATGGACGGGACTATTTGACATGTCCCCCTCCAGGGGTGAGCTGCGGGATGATATATGAAACAAGTATACCACTCGTTATAGAGACCACCTGGACACTCGACGTAGCTTTCTGCTTCCCTGGCTGTTGCATCATGTGTTCGGCGATTTTACTGCCGGACAGGGCTTCTTGAGAAAGGAGTCCTGAAAGTAAGAGAAAAAAGAATGACACAATCGGGAGCCCCTGGTGCGGTTGAGCCGCATTCTGGGCCTGCCGTGGTCATGCCCCTCCCCCTATGCCCATGGTATTTCCAGAGCGTAAATATGTATGCGTAGTACTGGTTTCGCAATTTCGTGAGGGCTGGGGTTGGGGCCGCATTGCTACGCGTGCTCGGGACGTGCCAGGCGGTCTTGTTGTAGGTTACTCCGGGCGCGCTTGACGGTGTCCGGACGTTTAATAGCCGGACTCGAGAATTGTCTTGAGAGGCTGCTTTGTACTTCCGCCACGAGGGCTGACGTATGCTCCTCCGTTCGGAGAGAGCGTTCGGTGTTTCCGTTGACCGTAATGACTCCTCGAGGACCTAGCATCTTGAGCTTGAGGTATGTGTAGTGCGGCACCACATTGAACTTTGCAAATGCGGTTCGTCCGAGCAGTGCGTGATAGCCGCTTCGGAACGGGACTATGTCGAAGATTAACTCCTCGCTTCAGAAGTTATCCGGGGATCTGTAGACCACTTCAAGTGTAACTGAGCCTGTACAGTTGGCCTCTACACCTGGTATGACGCCTTTAAAGGTCGTCTTTGTGGGTTTAATCCTTGATGGGTCTATGCCCATTTTGCGCATTGTATCCTGATAAAGCAGGTTCAGGCTGCTGCCGCCGTCCATCAGGACTCTAGTGAGGTGAAATCCGTCAACGATTGGGTCTAGAACTAATGCGGCGAATCCGCCATGGCGGATGCTAGTGGGGTGGTCCCTTTGATCAAAAGTGATCGGGCAAGAGGACCACGGATTGAACTTTGGGGCGACTGGCTCCATCGCATATACGTCCCTTAGTGCACGCTTCCGCTCCCTTTTGGGTATGTGGGTTGCGTATATCATGTTCACCGTCCGCACTTGTAGGGGTAAGCCCTTCTGTCCTCTATTGTTCGGCGGCCGGGGCTCCTCCTCGTCGTCGCTATGCAGCCCCTTGTCATTGTTTTCGGCATTTAACTTGCCTGCCTGCTTGAACACCCAACAATCCCTGTTGGTGTGGTTGGCTGGTTTTTCGGGGGTGCCGTGTATCTGGCACGAGCGATCGAGTATTCAGTCCAAATTGGACGGGCCCGGAGTATTTCTTTTGAATGGCTTTTTCCGCTGACCAGGTTTAGAGCCTCTGAATCCGGCATTGACTGCCGTATCCTCAGCATTATCGCTGTTAATGCGGCGCTTGTGCTTGTTGCGACACGACCTGCCGTTGCTGTCCTTGGTATCCGAATTACCAGGGCTCTTGGTCATGTTGTTACTACGAGCTAGCCAGCTGTCCTCTCCCGCGCAAAAGCGGGTCATAAGTGTTGTGAGGGTTGCCATGGATTTCGGCTTTTCCTGTCCTAGGTGCCGGGCAAGCCACTCGTCGCGGATATTATGTTTGAAGGCTGCAAGGGCCTCTGCATCCGGACAGTCAACGATTTGATTTTTCTTGGTTAGGAACCGTGTCCAGAATTGTCTGGCCGATTCCTTTGGCTGCTGAATTATGTGGCTTAGGTCATCGGCGCCTGGTGGTCGCACATAAGTGCCCTGGAAATTGTCGAGGAATGCGGCTTCTAGGTCTTCCCAACAACCGATTGACTCCGCTGGCAAGTTGTTAAGCCAATGCCGAGCTAGTCCTTTAAGCTTGAGTGGGAGGTATTTGATGGCGTGTAGATCATCACTGCGGGCCATGTGGATATGAAGGAGGTAGTCCTTGATCCATACCGCAGGATCTATTGTGCCATCGTATGATTCGATGTTTATGGTTTTGAAACCCTCGGGGATTTGATGATCCATTACTTCATCTGTGAAGCATAGTGGGTGTGCGGCGCCCCTGTACTAGGCTATATCACGATGTAGCTCAAATGGGCTTTGTCTTCTGTGTTCGGCTCGGCCGGATTTGCTGTATCCGGCAATACGGTTATCGTCACGTGTAGTGAGGCGCCCACGCGATCCGTAGATTGATCTTGCTTGCCTTGCCTTGTCCTCCAATATCTCTCGCAGGTCTTGTGCATTTCCCCGTGCCTTGGTACTTTTTGAGTGACGCTGGGGTGCGGCTTGAGTGGGGGGCCGAGAGGCCTCTCTGTCGCGGCCACGAGGTGGCCTGTCAGCCGCATCATGCGCTGGTGATGTAGGTTTGGGTGCTTCCTCCTCTAATCGGGGTAGCAGCCTACGTTTTGGGTAGCTCTTGGAGGGGCGTTCGAGTTCATACTCTTCGGCCGCAAGGACTTTAGTCCATCTGTCAGCTAGCAAGTCTTGGTCAGCTCTAAGCTGTTGCTGCTTTTTCTTGAGGCTGCTTACCGTGGCCATAAGTCTATGTTTGAAACGCTCCTGTTCGACGGGATCCTCAGGCACGACAAATTTGTCGTCGTCGAGGCTTGCCTCGTCTTCGGAGGGAGGCATGTAATTATCGTCCTCTACCTCTCTGTCTGTCGCTCTCTCATGAGGGCTGGCTTCTCCATCCTCCTGTGCTGAATCCTGTTGGAGGGGGTTGTCTTCGGCACTTTCCGGGGTGTTATTGTCTCCCGTGCTAGAATCACCGTTTTTGCTGTGGCGGGATTTAGAGCGGCGCCGCTGACGTTGGCGCTTAGGCTGTTTCTTGGAGGGGTCATCCTCCGTTGTTCCATCGCCATTCCCATCTTTTGGGATGTCCACCATGTATATGTCGTATGATGAAGTGGCCTTCCAGTGCCCTATAGGTGCTGGTTCTTGGTCGTCTCCTGCATCGTCGTCCATACCGTCGATGTCTTCGAAGTCGAAGTCAAGCATGTCGGTTAAATCATCGACAGTGGCTACGCAGTGGGTGGTGGGTGGGCTTTGAATTTCTTCGTCGTCCGCATCCCAACCTTCCTGACCATAATCCGGCCAGGGCTCTCCTGATAAAGAGAGAGACTTTAGCGAATTGAGGATGTCACCAAAGGGCGAGTGCTGAAAGATGTCCGCGGCAGTGAACTCCATGATCGGCGCCCAATCGGATTCGATTGGTAGGGGCGCGGAAAGTTCGGAGTCCGGAGAGGAGTCCGAAACAAAGGAGTCACGAGCTTCGCAAAGGACAGGGTTGGTGTTCGGCTCAATCGCCGTAGAGATAGCAGCCCTCGAGGCGGTGTCCAGCCACCCGTCCTCAATCGGCGCAGTTGGCTCCGAGCTAAGGGTCGGAGCGGACACTTGTGCGGCCTCCAGGGCACTGTCCGGCGGCAGAGCTAGATCATGCCTATCGTGACAGTGCGGCGCGCTTGGCTGTGGCTCGAACCCGTCGAAGATCAAGTCTCCGCGGACGTTAGCCGTATAGTTCAAGCTTCCAAATCTGACCCAATGGCCAGGGGCGTAGCTTTCAATCTGCTCCAGATAGCCAAGGGAATTGGCCCGCAGTGCAAAACCGCCGAATACGAAGATCTGTCCGGGGAGAAAAGTCTCACCCTGGACCGCATCATTGTTGATGATCAGATGAGCCATCGGGCCTAAAGATGACGACACAGAGGAACTCTTAATGAAAGCACCAATGTCGGTGTCAAAACCGGCGGATCTCGGGTAGGGGGTCCCGAACTGTGCGTCTAGGCGGATGGTAACAGGAGACAAGGGACACGATGTTTTTACCCAGGTTCGGGCCCTCTCGATGGAGGTAAAACCCTACTCCTGCTTGATTAATATTGATGATATGGGTAGTACAAGAGTAGATCTACCACGAGATCAGAGAGGCTAAATCCTAGAAGCTAGCCTATGGTATGATTGTTGTTTGTCCTACAGACTAAAACCCTCCGGTTTATATAGGCACCGAAGAGGGTTAGGGTTACACAGAGTCGGTTACAATGGTAGGAGATCTACATATCCGTATCGCCAAGCTTGCCTTCCACGCCAAGGAAAGTCCCATCCGGACACGGGACGAAGTCTTCAATTTTGCATCTTCATAGTCCAGGAGTCCGGCCAAAGGTGATAGTTCGGCTATCCGATCACCCCCTAATCCAGGACTCCCTCAATCATCCTTTCCTCACTTGGGACAATGCTCTAATAATGAAGATCATCACACTTTTATTAATTTACAACTCGAGAATTACAACTCAACACTTACAACAAAATATGACTCTATATGAATGCCTCCGGCGGTATACCGGGATATGCAATGAATCAAGAGTGACATGTATGAAAATTATGAGGGTGGCCTTGCCACAAATACGATGTCAACTACATGATCATGCAAAGAGCAATATGACAATGATGGAGCGTGTCATAATAACGGACGGTGGAAAGTTGCATGACAATATATCTCAGAATGGCTATGGAAACGCCATAATAGGTAGGTATGGTGGCTGTTTTGAGGAAGGTAAATAATGGGTGCATGATACCGGCGAAAGTTGCGCGGCACAATAGAGGCTAGAAAAGTGGAAGGGTGAGTGTGCGTATATCCATGGACTCACATTAGTCATAAAGAACTCATATACTTATTGCAAAAGTCTACTTGCCCTCGAAGCAGTGTACTACTACGCATGCCCCTAGAGGGATAGATTGGTAGGAAAAGACCATCGCTCGTCCCCGACTGCCATTCATAAGGAAGACAATCAAAAGAGCACCTCATGCAACAAATTTGTCACACAACTTTTACCATACGTGCATGCTACAAGACTTGCCAACTTTAACACAAGTATTTCTCAATTTCATAATTACCCACTAGCATGACTCTAACATTACCACCTTTATATCTCAAAACAATTATCAAGCATCAAATTGATCCTAGTGTTTAATACACTTTCTATGATAGTTTTTATTATACCCAACATGGATGCTCATCATTCTAGGACCAAATTTATAACCATAGCAAATACCATGCTGTTCTAAGAGACTCTCAAAATAATATAAGTGAAGCATGAGAGATCAACAATTTCTTCAAAATTAAGCCACCGCCGTTCTCTAAAAGATATAAGTGAAGTACTAGAGCAAAAACTATCTAGCTCAAAAGATATAAGTGAAGCACATAGAGTATTCTAATAAATTATAATCAAGTGGGCTTCTCCCAAAAGGTGTGTACAGCAATGATGATTGTGGAAAACTAAAAATCAAAGACTAATACCATACAAGACGCTCCAAGAAAAACACATATCATGTGGCGAATAAAAATATAGCTCCAAGTAAAGTTACCGATAAACGAAGACAAAAGAGGGGATGCCTTCCGGGGGCATCCCCAAGCTTAGGCTTTTGGCTATTCTTGAATATATTGGGGTGCCTTTGGCATCCCCAATCTTAGGCTCTTGCCACTCCTTATTCCATAGTCCATCAAATCTTTACCCAAAACTTGAAAACTTCACAACACAAAACTCAACAGGAAATCTCATAAGCTCCGTTAGTGAAAGAAAGAAAAACCACCACATAAGGTACTGCAATGAACTCATTATTTATTTATATTGGTGTTAAACCTACTGTATTCCAAGTTCACTATGGTTCATACCACTTAATACTAGCCATAGATGCATCAAAATAAGCAAACAACACACGAAAAATAGAATCTGTCAAAAACAGAACAGTCTGTAGTAATCTGTAACTCCCGAATACTTCTGGAACTCTAAAAATCCTATCAAAATAGGATGTACTGGGAAATTTGTATATTGATCTACATCAAAACGAATCAACACAAAATCACGTTTCTGTGAATTACTAAAATTATTTTCATGTGCGCAATGTTTCTGTTTTTCAGCAGAATCAAATTAACTATCACCATAGGTTGTCCTATAGGTTCTACTTGGCACAAATGCTAAATAAAACATGAAAACACATCTAAACAGAAGGTAGGTGCAAAATTTATTACTAAACAGAAACAAAAAATAAAAAACACAAATAAACTTGGGTTGCCTCCCAACTAGCGCTATCGTTTAACGCCCCTAGCTAGGCATGAAAGCGAGGATAGATCTAAGTAGTGCCATCTTTGGCACTCGGAAAGAAAAGAGCAAATTTCCTTTCTATGGCGTTCATCCTTCTATTTTTGGAAAGCACATTGCCATTAATGGAGGAAGTGAGATTAAGCACGTTACGGAAATTTGCATCTAAACTACCCTTCATCTCTTTGATAATTTCATTTTGATAAAAGCATAAGAGGGTGGTAGATTCTCTTTATTATTTGTGGGGTTCCCAAATATAGTTTTCATTCCTTCATAGGTATCTATAGCATCCCCTTCAAGAAAACCTTCTTCAAAAATAGAATCTAGAACTTGCTTGAAAGAAGCGGGTAAGCCAACATAGAAACTTTTTAAGTAAACGTCAATTTGATATTGTGGTACATAGCTAGCCCGAATCCTTAATAACCTATCCCAAGCAACTTTTAAAGACTCATCAAGTAAATAATGAAAAATTCCGGAGTCATCTTCATCAAAATTATTCAAACTCTCATTGGTAACATGGTAGGTATTTCCATAGCATCATTATTTATGATCTTAGAGTGGATAGAGGGATTATCCAAGGTACTAGAACCTTGGAAAGGACCCTAAGTTCTTTTTAATTCGGCCATGGCAACGAGAAGGCAAACGGTAAAGAGAGGGCGAATAAAACGACAAGGGTGAAGTGGGGGAGAGAAAAACAAGAGGCAAATGGCAAATAATGTAAATGCGAGGGATATGTTTGTGATGGATACTTGGTATGTCTTGACTTGAGCGAAGACCTCCCCGGCAACGGCACCAGAAATCCTTCTTGCTACGTCTTGAGCTTGCGTTGGTTTTCCTCGAAGAGGAAAAAGTGATGCAGCAATAGTAGCGTAAGTATTTCCCTCAGTTTTTGAGAACCAAGGTATCAATCCAGTAGGAGGCTCCTCAAAAGTCCCACGCACCTACACAAACAAACAAGAACTCGCAGCCAACGCAATAAAGGGGTTGTCAATCCCTTCACGGCCACTTGCGAACGTGAGATCTGATAGAGATAGTATGATAAGATAAATATATTTTTGGTATTTTATAATATAGATTGGAAAAGTAAAGATGCAAATAAAAGTAGATTGAAAGCTTATATGATAAAAGATAGACTCGGGGGCCATAGGTTTCACTAGTGGCTTCTCTCAAGATAGCATAAGTATTACGATGGGTGAACAAATTACTGTCGAGCAATTGATAGAAAAGCGAATAATTATGAGATCATCTGGGCATGATCATGTATATAGGCATCACGTCCATGAAAAGTAGACCGACTCCTGCCTGCATCTACTACTATTACTCCACACATCGACCGCTATCCAGCATGCATCTAGAGTATTAAGTTCATTAAGAACAGAGTAACGCATTAAGAAAGATGACATGATGTAGAGGGATAAACTCATGCAATATGATATAAACCCCATCTTTTTATCCTCGATGGCAACAATACAATACGTGCCTTGATGCCCTTGCTGTCACTGGGAAAGGACACCGCAAGATTGAACCCAAAGCTGAGCACTTCTCCCATTGCAAGAAAGATCAATCTAGTAGGCCAAACCAAACTGATAATTCGAAGAGACTTGCAAAGATAACTTAATCACACATAAAAGAATTCAGAGGAGATTCAAATATTTCTCATAGATAAACTTGATCATAAACCCACAATTCATCGGATCTCGACAAACACACCGCAAAAAGAGTTACATCGAATAGATCTCCAAGAAGATCGAGGAGAACACGGTATTGATATTCAAAGAGAGAGAAGAAGCCATCTAGCTAATAACTATGGACCCGAAGGTCTGTGGTAAACTACTCACAACTCTTCGGAGAGGCTATGGTGTTGATGTAGAAGCCCTCCGTGGTTAATTTCCCCTCTGGCGGAGCACCGATGAAGGCTCCAAGATGGGATCTCGCGGATACAGAAGGTTATGGTGGTGGAAATAGTTTTTTGTGGTCGCCTCTGATGTTCTCGGGGTACGTGGGTATATATAGGAGGAAGAAGTAGGTCAGTGGACACCAGAGGGCCCACGAGATAGGGGGCGCGCCCTCCACCCTCGTGGCCTCCTCAATTGCTTCTTGACTTGCACTCCAAGTTCTCTAGATCACGTTTGTTCCAAAAAGATCGCTCCCAAAGGTTTCATTCCGTTTGGACTCCGTTTGATATACCTTTTCTTCGAAACACTGAAATAGGCAAAAAAACAGCAATACGGGCTGGGCCTCCGATTAGTAGCTTAGTCCCAAAAATGATATAAAAGTGTAAAGTAAAGCCCATAAACATCCAAAACAGGTAATATAATAGCATGGAACAATCAAAAATTATAGATACGTTGGAGACGTATCAACGGTCTCCTGGGGAAGAGGCTCCATGGCATCCATCGCACCATACTCGGCAAGCACCTTGCCATCCGCGTCCGCCATCTCTTTGGAAAAGGCCGCCACGATCTAGGCGTGTGCGGACGCGATCTGGGCTTGGACGGGCTCCGTCGTGGCAAGGTATGCGATGGAGGAACGGATGGCTGCTCGAACGCTCTCGGCGATTGCCAACTCTTCGGTCATGGGTTGCCGATCGTTGTCAGAGAAGCTTCGTTGAATTTGTGCGGTGACCGCCATGAGCTGGGCGTTGGCGGCCTTGACATGGTCGTGGGAGGCCTCCATCGGGGCTAAGGCCACCGCTGCAAAATGGATAGCTGCTGTGCCGACCTTGCCAGTTGCTATTCCCGAGGCAGATGTTGCTGCCGCCACCTAAGAAGCAACAACGGCCGTTTGGGCTGCTTTGGCCGCCCGGTCGCAGATTGCGGCCGCGCTCATGCACCTTGTTAGCACGCGCATGGCGGCTACGACCCGCGCTCTCGCTGTAGTGGGCCGCCAAAGTTGCCCTCATGACGCGGGTCCACGTCCCCATCTTTCACCGGCAATGATTGAGCAGTGAAATGATATTTGGGGACCCAGCTAGTGTGCTTGACACGCCGGGTGTGGACTGTAGCCGATGCACCTTCTTGCATAAGCCATAGGCATACTATACACCGACGGTGCTCCAAGATATTTTGTACTGCATCTCACACGGTTGGTGATAATAAACTGTGTGGGATCTACTTGATTTTTCATCTTGATTTGAATTACATAATGGGGTCACAGCGGCAATGGAGGGTGTTTGAATTGCCAGAACTTTTATCTGAAGTGAACATGCAACTATATGTGTGTCGTAAAAAAATGGAATCATTCAGGGTTCATTTGGACATTTTATACATTAAATTGGTTTTCTAACCATTTCAGGTGCACAATTCAAAATTAAACTACATGCACATGCTTCGGTGCACCAACATGGGTTGTAAAATCATATATGTGTCCATGGGTTTTGATGACCCACAAGTATAGGTGATCAATTGTAGCCTTTTTGATAAGTAAGAGTGTCGAACCCAATGAGGAGCAGAAGGAAATGGCAAGTGGTTTTCAGCAAGGTAATGCCTGCAAGTGCTGAAATTGTAAGTAACAGAGTAGTTTGATAGCAAGATAATTTGTAACGAGCAAGTAATGATAGTAGTAACAAAAGTGCAGCAAGGTAGCCCAATCCTTTTGAGGCAAAGGACAGGCAAAAACGGTCTCTTATAATAAGCAAAGTGTTCTTGAGGGTAGACGGGAATTTCATCTAGTCACTTTCACCATGTTGGTTCGATTTGTGATCGCTACTTTGATAATTTGATATGTGGGTGGATCGGTGCTTAGGTGCTGTTCTTACTTGAACAAACCTCCGACTTATGATTAACCCCCTCGCAAGCATCTACAACTATGAGAATAGTATTAAGAATAAATTCTAACCACAACATTAAACTTTTGGATCCAATCGGTCCCTTACGGAATAACGCATAAACTAGGGTTTAAGATTCTGTCACTCTCACAACCCATCATCTAATAACTACTCCACAATGCATTCCTTAGGCCCAAATATGGTCAAGTGTCATGTAGTCGACATGACACCACTAAGGGAATCACAACATACATACTATCAAAATATCAAACACATATCAAGTTCACATGATTACTTGCAACATGATTTCTCCCGTGACCTCAAGAACAAAAGTAAATACTCACAAATGATAATCATGCTTGATACGTCTCCATCGTATCTACTTTTCCAAACACTTTTGCCCTTGTTTTGGACTCTAACTTGTATGATTTGAATGGAACTAACCCGGACTGACGCTGTTTTCAGCAGAATTGCCATGATGTTGTTTTATGTGCAGAAAATAAAAGTTCTCGGAATGACCTGAAACTCCACGGAATATCTTAGAATAAATAATAAAAAATCGTTGCCAAAGATGAAGACCAGGGGGCCCACACCCTGTCCACGAGGGTGGGGGGCGCGCCCCCCTACCTCGTGGGCCCCCTGGAGACCCTCCGACGCCAATTCCAACTCTATATATTGGATTTCGGGGAGAAAAAAATCAGAGAGAAGAAATCATCGCGTTTTACGATACGGAGCCGCCGCCAAGCCCTAATCTCTCTCGGGAGGGCTGATCTGGAGTCCGTTCGGGGCTCCGGAGAGGGGGATTCGTCGCTGTCGTCATCATCAACCATCCTCCATCACCAATTCATGATGCTCACCGCCGCGCGTGAGTAATTCCATCGTAGGCTTGCTGGACGGTGATGGGTTGGATAAGATTTATCATGTAATCGAGTTAGTTTTGTTAGGGTTTGATCCCTAGTATCCACTATGTTTTGAGATTGATGTTTCTATGACTTTGCTATGCTTAATGCTTGTCACTAGGGCCTGAGTGCCATGATTTCAGATACGAACCTATTATGTTTTCATGAATATATGTGTGTTCTTGATCCTATCTTGCAAGTCTATAGTCACCTACTATGTGTTATGATCCGACAACCCCGAAGTGACAATAATCGTGACCACTCCCGGTGATGACCATAGTTTGAGGAGTTCATGTATTCACTATGTGCTAATGCTTTTTTTCCGGTTCTCTATTAAAAGGAGGCCTTAATATCCCTTAGTTTCCAATAGGACCCCGCTGCCATGGGAGGGCAGGACAAAAGATGTCATGCAAGTTCTTTTCCATAAGCACGTATGACTATATTCGGAATACATGCCCACATTACATTGATGAATTGGAGCTAGTTCTGTGTCACCCTATGTTATGACTGTTACATGACGAACCGCATCCGGCATAATTATCCATCACTAAGCCGGTGCCTACGAGTTTTCCATATACTGGTTCTCGCTTATTTACTTTTCCAATGTTACTGTTACAATCACTACAAAATACCCAAAACATTACTTTTGCTGTCTTTACTTTTGTTACCGTTACCACCACTATATATTACTTTGCTACTAAACACTTTGCTGCAGATACTAAGTTTCCAGGTGTGGTTGAATTGACAAATCAACTGCTAATACTTGAGAATATTCTGAGCCTCCCCTTGTGTCGAGTCAATAAATTTGGGTTGAATACTCTACCCTCGAAAACTGTTGCGATCCCCTATACTTGTGGGTTATCAATGCTCAAGATCAGAGGGGTATTAAATAGCATATTGGATCTGAACATATAATCTTCCACCAAATAAACTATATAGTAATCAACTACAAGATGTAATCAACACTACTAGTCACCCAACAGTACCAATCTATAGTTCCGGTACAAAGATTGAACATAAGAGATGGACTAGGTTCGAGAGGAGATGGTGTTGTTGAAGATGTTAATGGAGATTGCCCTCCCCAAGATGGGAGAGTTGTTGGTGACGACTTTCCCCTCCGGGAGGGAAGTTCCCCCGGCAGAATCGCTCCACCGGAGGGAAAAAGTGCTTCTGCCCAAGTTCTGCCTCGAGACAGCGGCGCTCTGTCCTGAAAGTCCTCTCTTTATTTTTTTTCTAGGTCAAAATGACTTATGTACCAGAATATAGGCACCGGAGGTGGGCCGAGGGGAGCACAACCCACCAAGGCGCGCCTGGGCTCCCTGGCGTGCCCAGGTGTGTTGTGACCACCTGGTGGGCCCTCTCTAGTACTTATTGGCTCCAATATTCCTTATTTATTCCATAAAAATTCCTCGTAAAGTTGCAGCTTATTTGGAGTTGTGCAGAATAGGTGGCCTGACGTAGCTTTTCCAGGTCCAGATTTCCAGCTACCGGAATTCTCCCTCTTTGTGTGTACCTTGCATATTATGGGAGAAAAGACATTAGAATTACCCCCAAAAGCATTATTATGCATAAAAACAATATAAATAACAGTAGATAAACATGATGCAAAATTGACGTATCAACTCCCCCAAGCGTAGACCTCGCTTGTCCTCAAGCGAAACCGAATCTAAAAACATGTCCACATGCTTAGAGAGAGAGGTGTCGATAAAAACAAAATATGGACATAGAAGCATCATGTGAATTATTATAACAACATCAAACTTAAACATAAAACTTTAATCATAGAACTTTGATCATAGACTTCTCATGAATAAGTAGCAATTCATCACACTATCAAAGTATAAAGCATAAACTCTATTAGAAACCAACAAACTATGTTTCCAGTCAACTTTGCAATTATAATTAATCATCTTTTCAGGAAGGGTCACGTATCAGAGCCTTTAGGCAAGTCCACATACTCAACCATCATATAGTCTTCTATGATTGCTAACACTCATCGCATACACATGAGAAATACATTTCAACCGGACTCATAGAAAGATAGGGGCTTATAATTTTGCCTCCCAACATATTTCACCTCAAGGGTGATGTCAACAATAATAACTCCTGGTACCCATATTCAACTGGACATATGTGCCTATATCTTTCCTCACCACATGATGCTTGCCAAAGGAGAAAATAAATAAAAAGGAATAGAGAGAAAAACATTGACTCTTGCATAAAAGTAAATACATAAAGTAAAAGATAGGCCCTTCGCAGAGGGAAGCAAAGGTTGCATGTGCTTATTTGTTTGTATGCTCAACCCCTTAGTGCAAAAGAACGTCACGTTATATTTCCCCTTGTGATGGCAACCTTTATTATGCAGTCTATTGCTTTTATTCTTTGCCATCACAAGTTCGTACAACGCTCAATCTTCTCTTACACTAAATGGTCTCACACTTTTAGAAGCAGTTTTTATTGCCTTATTGCACCGATGACAACTTACTTGAAGGATCTTACTCAATCCTTAGGTAGGTATGGTGGACTCTTGAAAATAAGATTTGGGTTTAAGGGTTTTTGGATGCACAACTAGTATCTCTACTTAGTGCGGAATTTTTGGCTAGCAAAGATGGGGGACAAGCACCACATGTTGAAGGATATATGACAATATAACTTTTATGTGAATATGAACAAACATAAATCATTAAGTTGTCTTCCTTGTCCAACGTCACCAATTTTGGCATATAATATTTTGATGGGGGCTCACAATCACAAAAGATTTCCAGGATAGTGTATTTGTATGTGAATCTTCTCTCCCCTTATTAATTCTTTCATGAGTTGCATCATTGACCAATGCTGTGTTTGCCAATATCTAATAAAATTTTCTACTTATACTTTTCCTTATGTGGTGTCATTACCTACCATAAGATTAGCATATGATCTGTATCATTTATTTCCTTTCTTTTTATTGGAACATGAAAAGTAAAGAAAGCAAAAACTCAAACTAAACTTTATTATATATCTCGCACACGATTACAAGGATAGATCACTAAGCAAACTCTCAAAGAGAAAATATCGAACTAAACTTTTATTCATCTAAAGCAAAAGATCGAACTAAAATAAGTAAAGGCAAAAGATAGTGGGGGTGATACGATACCGGGGCACCTCCCCCAAGCTTGGACGAAGCCAAGGGGAGTGCCCATACTTGATACTCAATTTTCTTTCGGTGATGAAGAAGGTGGTGGTGGTGATGAAGTAGATGCGATCTTATCCTCGGGTTTCCATGGAAGAGATCCATCATTGTAGGAGCAAGAATGAGTCCCACGGGTCCTGCAACTGGCAGCCAAACTCATACCTTTAAACCTCGCCTCATATTCAAAGACTTGGTTTTGAAGATCATAGATCTGGCTTTGGAGGCAGTTGATTTGCTCGTTGAGGGTGAAGACGATGTCCTTCATGGACTTGCCATCCACCTTGAGATCATGGGTAAGGTCCGTAATCATGAGGTGGTTGGCATTGAGTCCACGCTCCACCATCCCCTTGCACCGGAAGACTTCCTGCTCCATAGCTTCAAGCCTGGCCTCCATAGTCCCCGTCCCCTTGGGTCCTTGCACATCGCGGATGTGCATCATCCCCTCATGCATCTGGATGGCCTGAGGGTGTTGCACCACCTCCCACAAATATGGGTTGATGATGTTCTTGAAGAACTTGTCCTTGGAGGAGCTTGAAGCGGCCATGGTAGATGGGATCTATCAGAAAACAACAAGGAAAAGAAAACAGAAGATTTCTTCGCGATACGATGGTCAATAGGTTCGGGGGGTATATAAAGATTTTTTATCTTGGGAAACAAGCAAACGGAAGAAAAAATGAGTCCGGAAGGTACCCAAGGTGGGCACAAACCACCTGGGCGCGCCCTGGTGTCTTGTGCCCACCAGGGTCAATTTCCCGGTAGTTTCTTATTTTCATAAATTTATAAATATTGCAAAACTGACAAATAGTATTTTTGCAGATTTTTCGGAGTCTGTTTACTTACCATATCACGTACCTCCACCATTTCACGATTCTAGAGTGTTCCGGAAGGGCTCTTTTATGTGTTCTTCTGGTGTCATAGTTTGGATAATATTGCTTTCAACATTAATGGGCGTACCTGAGATATAATGTTTTATTCGCTGCCCATTAACAACCTTCGGGTTAGTGCCTTCGGCATTATTTATTTTGACAACCCCAGAATGATAAACCTCCTCGATAACATGGGGTCCTTCCCATTTGGAGAGGAGTTTTCCTACAAAGAACCTGAAACAAGAGTTGTACAAAAGAACATATTCTCCAACTTTGAACTCACACTTTTGGATTCTTTTATCATGCCATCTTTTAACTTTTTCTTTAAATAACTTGGCATTTTCATAAGCTTGGATTCTCCATTCATCTAATGAGCTAATATCAAATAACCACTTGTCACCAACAAGTTTGAAATCATAGTCGAGTTCTTTAATTACCTAATAAGCTTTATGTTCTAACTCAAGAGGCAAATGAAAAGCTTTTCCATAAACCATTTTATAAGGAGACATACCCATAGGATTTTTATATGATGTTCTATAAGCCCAAAGTGCATCATCTAATTTCTTAGACCAATTCTTCCAGGACCTATTGACTGTCTTTTGCAAAATTAACTTTATTTCCCTATTGCTAAGTTCAACTTGACCACTAGACTGAGGATGATAGGGTGATGCAATTCTATGGTTAACATCATATATACTTGGAAAGCATTTTACGGAAAGCACCATGAATAAAGTGTGAACCACCATCAGTCATTAAATATCTAGGGACTCCAAACCTTGGGAAAATAACTTCCTTAAGCATTTTAATAGACGTGTTGTGATCAACACTACTAGTTGGAATAACTTCTACCCACTTAGTAACATAATCAACAACAACCAAAATATGTGTATACCCATTAGAGGAAGGAAAAGGTCCCATGTAATCAAAACCCCAGACATCAAATGGTTCAACAGCAAGTGAATAATTCATAGGCATTTCTTGGCGCTTACCAATATTACCTATTCTTTGACATTCATCACAAGATAAGACAAACTTATGAGCATCCTTGAAAAGAGTAGGCTAATAAAACCAGATTGTAATACCTTGTGAGCAGTTCTATCTCCTGCATGATACCCTCCATAAGCTTCGGAGTGACATTTTCGTAGGATTTGTCCCTATTCATGCTCAGGTACACAATGTATAAAAATACCATCTAGTCCTTCTTTATAAAGATGTGGGTCATCCCAAAAGTAATGTCTTAAATCATAGAAGATTTTTTTTCTTTTGTTGGTATGTAAAGCTAGGTGGTAAATATTTAGCAACAATGTAATTAGCATAGTCAGCATACCAAGGAGTGTTATTAGAAACATTTATTGGTGCTAACTGCTCATCAGGAAAACTATCATCAATAGGTAGTGGGTCATCAAGGACATTCTCAAGCCTAGACAAGTTATTAGCTACGGGCTTCTTTGCTCCTTTTCTATTAGTAATATGTAAATCAAATTCTTGTAGCAAGAGAACCCATCGAATAAGTCTAGGTTTAGCATCTTTCTTTTCCATAAGATATTTAAAAGCAGCATGGTTGGTGTGAACAATAACTTTAGAGTCAACAATGTAAGATCTTAATTTATCACAAGCAAATAACACTACTAGAAATTCTTTTTCAGTAGTAGCATAATTTTGTTGTGCACTGTCTAGAGTTTTACTAGCATAATGAATAACATTTAGTTTCTTATCAACTCTTTATCCTAAAACAGCACCAACAGCATAATCACTAGCATCACACATAATTTCAAAAGGCAAGTTCTAGTCAGGTGGTTGAACAATAGGTGCAGTAATTAAGGCTTTCTTGAGTGTTTTGAAGGCTTCTAAACAATCATCATCAAAAACAAAAGGAATATCCTTTTGCAAAAGATTTGTAAGAGGCCTAGAAATTTTAGAAAAGTCTTTGATAAATCTCCTATAGAAACCAGCACGACCTAAGAAACTATGAATACCTTTGATATCTTTAGGACATGGCATTTTTTCAATGGCATCAACCTTAGCTCTGTCCACCTCAATACCTCTTTCAGAAATTTTATGGCCCAAGACAATACCTTCATTAACCATAAAGTGACACTTCTCCCAATTCAAGACAAGATTTGTTTGCTCGCATCTCTGTAAAACTCGATCAAGATTGCTTAAACAATCATCAAAAGACTTCTCGTAAACAGAAAAATCATCCATGAAAACCTCAACAATCTTTTCACAAAAATCAAAGGATATAGCAGTCATACATCTTTGAAAGGTAGTAGGTGCATTGCATAGACCAAAAGGCATACGTCTATAAGCATAAGTTCCAAATGGACAAGTGAAAGTGGTCTTTTCTTGATCAGGTTGAGAAACAGGTATTTGTGAAAAACCAGAATATCAATCAAGGAAGCAAAAATGTGTGTGCTTAGACAATCTTTCTAGCATTTGATCAATAAAAGGCAGAGGGTAATGATCTTTTTCTAGTTATTGTTTAATTTTCTAAAATCAATTACCATTCTATAGCCTGTAACGATTCTTTGTGGAATAAGTTCATTCTTATCATTAGGAACAATAGTGATACCTCCTTTCTTAGGGACACAATGAATAGGACTTACCCATCTACTATCAGAATAGATTATACCTGCTTCCAGAAGTTTTAATACTTCCATTCTTACCACTTCTTTCATCTTCGGGTTTAACCGACGTTGGTGATCAACAACGGGTTTAGCATCATGTTCCATATTAATTTTGTGCTGGCATAGAGTGGTACTAATGCCCTTTGAATCATCAAGAGTATATCCAATAGCAGCTCAGTGCTTCCTTAGAACTTTAAACAATATTTCTTCTTCATGTTTTGAAAGGTTAGCACTAATAATAACATGATATATCTTCTTCTCATCAAGATAAGCATATTTCAAAGTATCTGGCAATTGTTTTAATTCAAACACAGGATCACCTTTAGGTGGAGAAGGACCTCCTAGAGTTTCAATAGGCAAATTGTGTTTAAGCAGAGGATGTTGTTCAAAGAAGATCTTATCTATTTCATTTCTTTCATGCATATGTAAATCATCTTCATGGTATAGTAGATATTTTTCTAAAGGATCAGTAGGAGGCATAGCAATAGAAGTAAGACCAATTATTTCATCCTTACTAGGCAATTTTTTATGAGGTTTTCTACTAAACTTGGAAAAATTAAACTCATGAGACTCATCGCCAAAGCTGACACCAACAGTTTGTTTCTCACAATCAATTTTAGCATTGACGGTGTTCAAGAAAACTCTACCAAAGATAATGGGACAAAAAACATCTTGTGGGGAACCAAGAACAAGAAAATCAGTAGGATATTTTATTTTCCCACACAAGACTTCAACATCTCTAACAATCTCAAGTGGTGTGATGGTGTCTCTATTAACAAGTTTAATAGTAGCATCTATTTCTTCAATTTCAGCGGGTGCTATGTCATTCATAATTTCTTCATATAAGGTAAAGGCAATAGCACTCACGCTAGCACCGATGTCACATAAACCATGATAACAGTGATCTCGAAGGTGGGAGGTGGTCGTCGTGGCCGCCACCCCACCGCCGACCACTCTGGCCATCACCCTCTCCGCCACTGCGGCCCGAAGGCGGAGGTGGTGGTCGTGGCCGCCACCCCGTCGTCCACCGCTATGGCCGCCAGCCCACCGTCGACCGCCGGGGTCATCACCCGCTCCGCCACCGCCGCTCGAAGGCGGGAGGCGGATATGGATGCCCGCACGTGCGTCAGCGACCTTGCGCGCTACACCGAGTTCCTGCGGGAGGAGGAGGAGCGCCTCGTCGAGCATGCAAAGAGCCTTACCGCCGCTGTGGCCGCGGCACACGCTGCCTCAGAGGTGAGGAATCAAGAGATCTACGAGGAGAACCACCGCTTCGAGAGGGGTCGTCTGGAGCGGTAGAGGGTGTTCGAGGTGAGCGTCGCTGAAGTTGCAACAGCGGCAGGCACCGTATTGTGGTTGCCCAGCTTGTCAGTAGGCTCCTCCTCCTCCGCCTCTTACTGAGCGCGCTCGGCAGAGGAGAGGCAGCCAGAAGTAGTACAAAGCCCCTCCGCAGTAGTAGTAGTAAGAGTAGTATTTAGGGGCTATTTTGTTCAGTTCATTTGACTATAGATATGGTGGAACTGTACAACATACTTAAAATTAGCTAGTATATATTATATAGTTGAACTAGCTATTTTGGTACGTGGTTGGCAACAATTGGGGAAAAGTTTAGTCCGTTCAACTATCAAGTTGAACTGTTTGTATAAATTAAGAATGACTGCTTAATCTATGAATGAAATCTGTGCTTAATTACTAAATTTTAGTTGCAAAAATTAGATACTGCTAGTGATTTTTAGCTTCATATTTTGACAAATCACAGTGTTACAAGGATTGACAAATCTTACCAAATTGTTTGTACGTGGTTGCACACGGGTCATCCAAAACAACCATCTGCGTTGAAGGGATGCACAAATCATGCGCTGCTCTCACTTTGCATACGGGTGTTCTATCTAAAACGTTTGCGATCAAGAGCTACAGAAATCCTGCTCGGCACATTTTCTCTTGGCTTCCTGGGGAAGCTGACGGTTTGCATACGGGTGTTCTAACTAAAACTTTTGCGATGAGTGTTTCATATTTAAAAAGCGAATTAAACTACGGCTTGGGCGCCATTAATGGAGAGGATGCGAGCAAGGCGGGCGGCCATGGAAGTCAAAGGGCTCGCTTCCCAGCGAGCCTGCGCAGCATACAACTCGCACGGTTCCCGTTGAGCCTATGCATTCAAGGACAGCTTGCACACCTCTAGGTCAGCTTGCGCACTAGACGGCGCTCGCACGCCTCCTGTTCAGTCAAGGTCAAGCGGCTGTCCGCACTGCACCTCCTACAGCCATTAAAACCAAGACAGGTGGCGTCATGTGAATGGTTAACAGAACGCACACGGTTTAAATTCTACAAACGTTTGAGATATTAAAGTGGCAGCTATTTTTTTCAAAATGCCTTTGTTGGCTGTCATTATTCGAGTGCGCCTTCTCTCAAAATGGACACGAAAAATACCACAGCATGTCAGGTGCCATTCCATGATAGAATGCCAAGTTTCTTGAATTTCAGACGAGTTTTGGATTTACTAGAATTTAAAAACCAGGCATCTCAATGTTTTGCCGGCAATCAACGGTGCCCTGGTGTTTGAAATTCATTCCCATTTCTTGCATTGGACCTAAGCATGCACCCCAAGGACACAAATTTGATTTTTCAACCAATTTATATGCATTGGAGCATGCGCATGTAGTTCAAATTTGAATTATGCACATAAATGCATTGAAAACTCAGTTAATGCATAAAAATGTCCAAACGAACCCCGAAAAATCACAAAAAATCACACAACACTCATGTTGTTCTATGTTGACATGAGAAAAAAATTGAAAGAAATAAGAGGCAATGGATATCGTTTCGTCCCCAAAGGTGGGACGTTCCATACCGAAACCATCATGCTTGTTGTGAGAAGCTCTGGTTTGTGAGAAGCATATACCGAAACCTGCCCCAAATGGGACAAAAAATTTTACCACGACATTTTTTTGCCGCTCCATGATAGCATGCCAAGTTTCATGAATTTTAGACGAGTTTTGGATTTACTAGAATTTAAAAACCAGGCATCTCAATGTTTTGCGGGCAATCAACGATGCCCTGGTGTTTGAAATTCATTCCCATTTCTTGCATGGGACCTAAGCATGCACCCAAGGACACAGATTTGATTTTTCAACCAATTTATAGGCACTTGAGCATGTGCATGTAGTTCAAATTTGAATTATGCACATAAATGTATTGAAAACTCAGTTAATGCATAAAAATGTCCAAACGAACCCCCAAAATCACAAAAAAAATCACACAACACTCCTGTTGTTCTATGTTGACACGAGAAAAAAAATTGAAAGCAATAAGAGGCAATGGATATCGTTTCGTCCCCAGAGGTGGGACGTTCCCTACCGAAACCATCATGCTTGTTGTCAGAAGCTCTGGTTTGTGAGAAGCATATACCCAAACCTTCCCCAAATGGGACAAACTTTTTACAACGGCATGTTGATGCCGGTCCATGATAGCATGCCAAGTTTCATGAATATCAGACGAGTTTTGGATTTACTAGAATTTAAAAACCAGGCATCTGAATGTTTTTCCGGCAATTAACGGTGCCCTGGTGGTTGAAATTCATTCCCATTTCTTGCATGGGAACTAAGCATGCACCCAAGGACACAGATCTGATTTTTCAACCAATTTATATGCACTAGAGAATATGCATGTAGTTCAAATTTTAATTGTGCACATAAATGCATTGAAAACTCAGTTAATACATAAAAATGTCCAAACGAACCCCAAAAATCACAAAAAATCACACAACACTCCTGTTGTTCTATGTTGACACGAGAAAAAAATTTGAAAACAATAAGAGGCAATGGATATTGTTTCGTCCCCAAAGGTGGGACGTTCGCTACCGAAACCATCATGCTTGTTGTGAGAAGCTCTGGTTTGTGAGAAGCATATACCGAAACCTGCCCCAAATGGGACAAAATTTTTACAAGAGCATGTTGATGCCGCTCCATGATAGCATGCTAAGTTTCATCAATTTCAGACGAGTTTTGGATTTACTAGAATTTAAAAACCAGGCATCTCAATGTTTTGCCGACAATCAACGGTGCCCTTGTGTTTGAAATTCATTCACATTTCTTGCATGGAACCTAAGCATGCACCAAAGGACACAGATTTGATTTTTCAACCAATTTATATGCACTGGAGCATGTGCATGTAGTTCAAATTTGAATTGTGCACATAAATGCATTGAAAACTCAGTTAATCCATAAAAATGTCCAAACGAACCTTGAAAAATCACAGAAATTCACACAACACTCCTGCTATTCTATGTTGACACGAGAAAAAATTTGAAAGCAATACGAGGCAATGGATATCGTTTCGTCCCCAAAGGTGGGACGTTCCCTACCAAAACCATCATGCTTGTCGTGAGAAGCTCTGGTTTGTGAGAAGCATATACCCAAACCTGCCCCAAATGGGACAAAAAATTTACCATGGCATGTTGATGCCGCTTCATGATAGCATGCCAAGTTTCATGAATTTCAGACGAGTTTTGGATTTACTAGAATTTAAAAACCAGGCATCTCAATGTTTTGCCGGTAATTAATGATGCCCCGGGTGTTTGAAATTCATTCCCATTTCTTGTATGGGACCTAAGCATGCACCCAAGGACACATATTTGTTTTTTCAACCAATTTATATGTATTAGAGCATGTGCGTGCAGTTCAAATTTGAATTGTGCACATAAATGCATTGAAAACTCAGTTAATGCATAAAAATGTCCAAACGAACCCCAATAAACACAAAAATTCACACAACACTCCTGTTGTTCTATGTTGACATGAGAAAAAAAATTGAAAGCAATAACAAGCAATGGATATCGTTTCGTCCCCAAAGGTGGGACGTTCCCTACCGAAAACTATCATGCTTGTTGTGAGAAGCTCCGGTTTGTGAGAAGCATATACCCAAACCTGCCCCAAATGTGACAAAAAAATTAGCACGACATGTTGATGCCGCTCCATGATAGCATGCCAAGTTTCATGAATTTCAGACGAGTTTTGGATTTACTAGAATTTAAAAACCAGGCATCTTAATGTTTTGCCGGCAATCAACAATGCCCTGGTGTTTGAAATGCATTCCAATTTCTTGCATGGGACCTAAGCATGCACCCAAGGACACATTTTTGTTTTTTCAACTAATTTATATGCACTAGAGCATGTGCATGTAGTTCAAATTTGAATTGTGCACATAATTGCATTGAAAACTCAGTTAATGCATAAAAATGTCCAAATGAACCCCGAAAAATCACAAAAATTCACACAACACTCCTGTTATTCTATGTTGACACGAGAAAAAATTTAAAAGCAATAAGAGGCAATGGATATCATTTCGTCCCCAAAGGTGGGACATTCCCTACCGAAAACCATCATGCTTGTTGTGAGAAGCTCAACTTTGTGAAAACATATACCCAAACCTGCCCCAAATGGGACAATTTTTTTACCACGACATGTTGATGCCGCTCCATGATAGCATGCCAAGTTTCATGAATTTCAGACGAGTTTTGCATTTACTAGAATTTAAAAACCAGGCATCTCAATGTTTTGCCGGCAATCAACGGTGCCCTGGTGTTTGAAATTCATTCCCATTTCTTGCATGGGACATAAGCATGCACCCAAGGACACATATTTGATTTTTCATCCAATATATATGCACTGGAGCATGTTCATGTAGTTCAAATTTGAGTTGTGCACCTGAAATGGCTAGAAAACCAATTTAATGTATAAAATGTTCAAACGAACCCTGAATAATTCCAATTATTTTACGACACACATATAGTTGCATGTTCACTCCAGGTAGAAGGTCTAGCAATTCAAACACCGTCCATTGCCGTTGTGACCCCATTATGTAATTCAAATCAAGATGAAAAATCAAGTAGATCGCACACAGTTTATTATCAGCAATCGTGTGAGATGCAGCACAAAATATCCTGGAGCACCGTCGGTGTATAGTATGCCTATGCCTTACGCGAGAAGGTGCGTCGGCTACAGTCCACAGACGGTGTCTCAAGCACACTAGCTCGCTCCCCAAATATCATTTCATTGTTCAATCGTCGCCGGTGAAAGATGGGCACGTGGACCCACGTCGTGAGGGCAACTTCGGTGGCCCACTCCGGCGAGAGCGCGGCTGCAGCAGCCATGCACGTGCTAGCAAGGTGCATGAGTGCGGCCGCAATCAGCGACCGGGCGGCAAAGGCAGCCCAAACGACCGTTGTTGCTTCTCATGGTGGCAGCAACATCTGCCTCGGGGATAGCAACTAGCGAGAGCGGCACAATAGCTGTCCGTTCTGCAGCGGTGGCCTTAGCCCTGATGGAGGCCGCCCACGACCATGTGGAGGCCACCCACGCCCAGCTCCTGGCGGTCACCGCACAAATCAAACGAAGCTTCTCCGACAACGGTCGGCAACCCATGGCCGAAGAGCCGGCAAGCGCCAAGAACGTTCGAGCAGCCGTCCATTCCTCCGCCGCATACCTTGCGCCGACGGAGCCCGTCCAAGCCCAGATCGCGTCCGCCCACGGCCAGCTCATGGTGGCCTTTTCCAAAGAGATGGCGGACGTGGATGGCGAGATGTTTGCCGAGTATGGTGTGATGGATGCCATGGAGACCCTTCCCCATTAGACCGTCGGGCGTGAGCTAGACATGGAGGCAGCAACAGAGATCGGCAAGCACTAGCCGTAGTAGTACTCTTTGTTTTGTTTAATTAAGAGCGTCGGTCTTTAATTTGTTGGAGTAATGTTTAGGTCAGCTAGCTCTCTTTAATTGCTGAACTTGCTCGATTAAGAAGTGTGGGTGTGTTGTAGTCTCCTTTGTGTACCCAAATTATGCAAGGACGTGGATGACCACTGTAACCATGGAAATTCGAACCAAAACTTTTGACGTTCAAACTCATCACACACGGGTTAAGCTGTCTGAATCGTTTGTGATGTCCACATATCATACACGGTTCTGAATAAGGGACAACGTCTGATGACACTTTGCGCGCCAGTTTTTGGCTGAAGCGATTCCAAATTTTCGGCTTCTGCGGAAATATCTACCTCCCCGCCCCTCCCCCTTACCAAAAGCCACATTTCCCCCTCTTTCCGCCTTATTTACATGTTGAAACCTTCACTCCTTGCTTGCAGTGTCGCCTCCTCGTCGGTGACCCTCCTTCACGCTGCTCGGCCTCGTCTATCCAGGCAGGTAATCCACACCCGACCCCCATCCTCCTCCTCCTCCTTCCACATCCCACATGCCCCAACCGCTGGCACGAGCGCGACACCTTCCACCCAAATCACCGACCCCTCCACCAACTAAGCGCTGGCCTAAGACATGGTGCACACAGTATAGCCAGGATCTCAAGGAGCATTTGGCAGCGGAGAAGCAAATCGCGGCCGCACGCACAGATGAGGTCGCGATGGCTGCCATTCGTGCCGACCCCCAGATCTTGGAGGAGCACCTTGATACGTCCATTTTGCATCATGCTTTTATATCCATATTAATTGCATTATGGGCTGTTATTACACATTATATCTCAATACTTATGGCTATTCTCTCTTATTTTACAAGGTTTACCATGAAGATCGGGAATGCCAGCAGCTGGAATTCTGGCTTGAAAAGAAGCAAACGTTGGAAACCTATTCTGCACAGCTCCAAAAGTCCTGAAACTCCACAAAACCACCTTTTGGAATTAATAAGAATTTTTGAGCGAAAGAAATATGCCAGGGGGCCCACACCCTGTCTAGGAGATAGGGGGGCGCCCCCCTATAGGGCGCCCCCTATCTCCTGGGCCCCCTGGTAGGCCTCCGGCGTCCATCTTCTGCTATATCATCGCTTTTACCCTGGAAAAAATGGTGGACAAGCTTACGGGACGAAACTCCGCCGCCACGAGGCGGAACCTTGGCGGAATCAATCTAGGGCTCCGGCGGAGCTGTTCTGCCGGGGACACTTCCCTCCGGGAGGGGGAAATCATCACCAACGTCATCACCAACGATTCTCTCATCGGGAGGGGGTCAATCTCCATCAACATGTTCACCAGCACCATCTCCTCTCAAAACCCTAGTTCATCTCTTGTATCCAATCTTGTATCAAAACCACAAATTGGTACCTGTGGGTTGCTAGTAGTGTTGATTACTCCTTGTAGTTGATGCTAATTGGTTTACTTGGTGGAAGATCATATGTTCAGATCCTTTATGCATATTATTACTCCTCTGATTATGAACATGAATATGCTTTGTGAGTAGTTACGTTTGTTCCTGAGGACATGGGTGAAGTCTTGCTATTAGTAGTCATGTGAATTTGGTATTCGTTCGATATTTTGATGAGATGTATGTTGTCTTTTCCTCTAGTGGTGTTATGTGAACGTCGACTACATGACACTTCACCATTATTTGGGCCTAGAGGAAGGCATGGGGAAGTAATAAGTAGATGATGGGTTGCTAGAGTGACAGAAGCTTAAACCCTAGTTTATGCGTTGCTTCGTTAGGGGCTGATATGGATCCATATGTTTAATGTTGTGGTTAGGTTTACCTTAATACTTCTTTTGTAGTTGCGGATGCTTGCAATAGGGGTTAATCATAAGTGGGATGCTTGTCCAAGTTAGGGCAGTACCCAAGTACCGGTCCACCCACATATCAAATTATCAAAGTACCGAACGCGAATCATATGAACGTGATGAAAACTAGCTTGACGATAATTCCCAATGTGTCCTCGGGAGCTCCTTTCTCATTATTAGAAATTGTCCAGGCTTATCCTTTGCTACATAAAGGATTGGGCCACCTTGCTGCACTTTATTTACTTTATTTACTTGTTACTCGTTACTATTTATCTTATCACAAAACTATCTATCACCTACAATTTCAGTGCTTGCAGAGAAAACCTTACTGAAAACCGCTTATCATTTCCTTCTGCTCCTCGTTGGGTTCGACACTCTTACTTATCGAAAGGACTACGATAGATCCCCTACACTTGTGGGTCATCAAGACTCTTTTCTGGCGCCGTTGCCGGGGAGTGTAGCGCTTTTGGTGAGTGGAACTTGGTAAGGAAACATTTATATAGTGTGCTGAAATTTTCTGTTACTTGTCACTATGGAAACTAATCCTTTGAGGGGCTTGTTTGGGGTATCTTCACCCCAACCAGAAGAGCAAAGAGTTGCTCCTCAACCTACTGAACTTTATGAAAATATTTACTTTGAGATTCCTTCGGGTATGATAGAGAAACTGCTAGCTAATCCATTTGCAGGAGATGGAACATTGCATCCCGATTTACACCTTATCTTTGTGGATGAAGTTTGTGGATTATTTAAGCTTGCAGGTATTCCCGATGATGTTGTCAAAAGGAAGGTCTTCCCTTTATCTTTGAAGGGAGATGCATTGACATGGTATAGGCTATGTGATGATACGAGATCTTGGAATTATAAGCGATTGAAGTTGGAATTTCACCAGAAGTTCTATCCTATGCATCTTGTTCATCGTGATCGTAATTACATATATAATTTCTGGCCTCGCGAAGGAGAAAGCATCGCTCAAGCTTGGGGGAGGCTTAAGTCAATGTTATATTCATGCCCCAATCATGAGCTCTCTCGGGAAATGATTATTCAGAATTTTTATGCTCGGCTTTCTCTTGATAATCGCAACCTGCTCGATACTTCCTGTGCTGGTTCTTATATGCTGAAGACTATTGATTTCAAATGGGACTTATTGGAAAGAATTAAACGCAACTCTGAAGATTGGGGTTCCGACGATGGTAAGGAGTCAGGTATGACACCTAAGTTCGATTGTGTTAAATCTTTTATGGATACCGATGCTTTCCGTGGATTTAGCTCTAAGTATGGACTTGACTCTGAGATAGTAGCTACTTTCTGTGAATCTTTTGCTACTCACGTTGATCTCCCTAAAGAGAAGTGGTTTAAATATAATCCTCCTGTTGAAGTGAAAGTAGTTGCACCTATTACAGTCGAAGAAAAGACTATTACCTATAGTGATCCTATTGTTCCTACTGCTTATGTTGAAAAACCTCCTTTTCCTGTTAGGATAAAGGATCATGCTAAAGCTTCGACTGTTGTTCGTAAGAGTAATACTAGGACTTATACACCTCCTGAGCAAATTAATGTTGAACCTAGTATTGCTATGGTTAAAGATCTCTTGGATGAGGACTTAGATGGGCATGTTATTTCTTTCTTGGGTGAGACTGCTAATATTGCTAGACCTGATACTAAGACACGTAGACCTGTCGTAGGCATGCCTGTTATTTCTGTTAAAATAGGAGATCATTGTTATCATGGCTTATGTGATATGGGTGCTAGTGCTAGTGCGATACCTTATGATCTTTATAAAGAAATTATGCACGACATTGCACCCGTTGAATTAGAAGACATTGATGTTACTATTAAGCTTGCTAATAGGGATACCATTAAACCTATTGGGATTGTTAGAGATGTTGAAGTTTTGTGTGGGAAGGTTAAATACCCTGCTGATTTTCTTGTTCTTGGTTCCCCACAAGATGATTTTTGTCCCATTATTTTTGGTAGACCCTTCTTGAATACTGCTAGTGCTAAGATTAATTGTGAAAAGAATATTGTCACTGTTGGCATAGATGGTATGTCTCATGAGTTTAATTTCGCTAAGTTTAGTAGACAACCTCGTGAAAGGGAACCACATAGTAAGGATGAAATTATTGGTCTTGCTTCCATTGCTGTTCCTCCAACTGATCCGTTAGAACAATATTTGCTAGACCATGAAAACGATATGTTTATGAAGGAAAGGGAAGAAATAGATGAAGTGTTCCTTAAACAGGAACCTATGCTGAAACATAACCTTCCCGTTGAAATTCTTGGGGATCCCCCTCCACCCAAGGGTGATCCCGTGTTTGAACTCAAACCATTACCTGATAATCTTAAGTATGCTTATCTTGATGAAAAAGAAATATATCCTGTTATTATTAGTGCTAACCTTTCAGAGAAAGAAGAAGAAAGATTATTGAAAACTCTGAAGAAGCACCGAGCTGCTATTGGATATACTCTGGATGATCTTAAGGGCATTAGTCCCACATTATGTCAACACAAAATTACATTGGAGGAAGATGCCAAACCAGTTAGAGATCCTCAAAGACGATTAAATCCCAAGATGAAGGAAGTGGTAAGAAAGGAGATACTAAAGCTCCTTGAGGCAGGTATTATTTATCCCGTTGCTGATAGTGAATGGGTAAGCCCTGTCCATTGTGTTCCCTAAAAAGGGAGGTATTACCGTTGTTCCTAATGATAAAGATGAATTGATCCCGCAAAGAATTATTACAGGTTATAGGATGGTAATTGATTTCCGTAAGTTAAATAAAGCTACTAAGAAAGATCATTACCCTTTACCTTTTATTGATCAAATGCTAGAAAGGCTATCCAAACACACACATTTTTGCTTTCTAGATGGTTATTCTGGTTTCTCTCAGATACCTGTGTCAGCGAAGGATCAATCTAAAACTACTTTTACTTGCCCTTTTGGTACTTTTGCTTATAGACGTATGCCTTTTGGTTTATGTAATGCACCTGCTACCTTTCAAAGATGCATGATGGCTATATTCTCTGATTTTTGTGAAAAGATTTGTGAGGTATTCATGGATGACTTCTCGTCTATGGATCCTCTTTTGATGATTGTTTGAGCAACCTTGATCGAGTTTTGCAGAGATGCGAAGACACTAGTCTCGTCCTGAATTGGGAAAAGTGTCACTTTATGGTTAATGAAGGCATTGTCTTGGGGCACAAGATCTCCGAGAGAGGTATTGAAGTTGATAAAGCCAAAGTTGATGCTATTGAAAAGATGGCATGTCCCAAGGACATATAAAGGTATAAGAAGTTTCCTTGGTCACGCCGGTTTTTATAGGAGGTTCATTAAAGACTTTTCTAAAATCTCTAGGCCTCTGACTAATATATTGCAAAAAGATATTCCTTTTGTCTTTGATGATGATTGTGTAGAAGCATTTGAAGTACTTAAGAAAGCTTTGATCACTGCACCTATTGTTCAGCCGCCTGATTGGAATTTACCTTTTGAAATTATGTGCGATGCTAGTGATTATGCTGTAGGTGCTGTTTTAGGGAAAAGGGTCGATAAGAAATTGAATGTTATCCAGTATGCTAGTAAGACTCTTGATACTGCCCAGAGGAATTATGCTACTACTGAAAAAGAGTTCTTAGCAGTTGTGTTTGCATGTGATAAGTTTAGACCTTATATTGTTGATTCCAAAGTTACTATTCACACTGATCATGCTGCTATTAAATATCTTATGGAAAAGAAATATGCTAAGCCTAGACTCATTAGATGGGTTCTCTTGCTCCAAGAATTTGACTTGCATATTGTTGATAGAAAGGGAGCTGAGAACCCCGTTGCAGATAACTTGTCTAGGTTAGAGAATGTTCTTGATGACCCACTGCCTATTAATGATAGCTTTCCTGATGAACAATTAGCGGTCGTCAATGCTTCTCGTACTGCTCCTTGGTATGCTAATTATGATAATTACATTGTTGCTAAATATATACCGCCTAGTTTCACATACCAGCAAAAGAAAAAAGTTCTTTTATGATTTAAGTCATTACTACTGGGATGATCCACACCTTTATAAAGAAGGAGTAGATGGTGTTACTAGACATTGTGTGCCTGAGCATGAACAGGAACAGATTCTACGTAAGTGTCACTCTGAATCTTATGGAGGACACCATGCTGGAGATAGAACTGCACATAAGGTACTACAATTTGGTTTTTATTGGCCTACTCTCTTCACAGATGCTCGTAAGTTTGTCTTATCTTGTGATGAATGTCAAAGAATAGGTAACATTAGTAGACGTTAAGAAATGCCTATGAATTATTCTCTTGTTATTGAACCGTTTGATGTTTTGGGCTTTGATTATATGGGACCTTTTCCTGCCTCTAATGGTTATACACATATTTTAGTTGCTGTTGATTACGTTACTAAGTGGGTAGAAGCTATTCCAACTAGTAGTGCTGATCATAACACTTCTATTAAAATGCTTAAATAAGTTATTTTTCTGAGGTTTGGAGTCCCTAGATATCTTATGACTGATGGTGGTTCACATTTTATTCCTGGTGCTTTCCGTAAGATGCTTGCTAAGTATGATGTCAATCACAGAATAGCATCTCCTTATCATCCGCAGTCTAGTGGTCAAGTAGAGTTGAGCAATAGAGAGCTCAAATTAATTTTATGAAAGACTGTGAATATATCTAGAAAGAATTGGTCCAAAAAACTTGATGATGCATTATGGGCCTATAGAACTGCATACAAAAATCCTATGGGTATGTCTCCATATAAGATGGTTTATGGAAAAACGTGTCATTTACCTCTTGAACTTGAACATAAGGCATATTGGGCTATCAAAGAGCTCAATTATGACTTCAAACTTGCCGGTGAGAAGAGGTTGTTTGATATTAGCTCACTTGATGAATGGAGAACCCAAGCCTATGAGAATGCCAAGCTTTTCAAAGAAAAAGTCAAATGCTGGCATGATAAGAGGATACAAAAGCGTGAGTTTAACGTAGGTGATTATGTGTTATTATTCAACTCTCTTTTAAGATTTTTTGCAGGAAAACTTCTCTCAAAATGGGAAGGTCCCTACGTTATCAAGGAGGTCTATCATTCTGGTGCTATAAAAATCAACAACTTCGAAGGCACAAATCCGAGGGTGGTAAACAGTCAAAGAATTAAACATTATATTTTAGGTAATCCCATCAATGTTGAAACTAATATTATTGAAACCGCAACCCCTAAGGAATACATAAGGGACACTTTCTAGAACGTTCCAAACTCCGAAAAGGTATAGGTATGTGGCATGGTAAGTAAACCGACTCCAAAACAACTCTAATGGCAATTTTTATCAGTTTTGGATTATTTAAGAATTTTAGGAAGAAAGAAGTAGTCCGAAAGGGACACAAGGCTCCCACGAGAGTGGAGGGCGCGCCCCCTGTCTCGTGGGCACCTTGTGTGCCTCCCGGACTCCGTTTTCTTGCACGTTACGTATTTTGGTTGGTAAAAATTCATTATATATACTCCCGAAGGTTTTGACCACCGTATCACGCAAATATCCTCTGTTTTCGTTTCGAGCTGTTTCTGTTTCACATCTAGAGCACCATGGCGTCTCCAAGCGCTCCCAAGGACAAGTTTTTCGAGAGGGTTATCAACCCCTATCTCGCGGAGGTGCTGCAACACCCTCAAACCATTGAGATGCATGAGGGGGTGCTCCACATCCGCGATGTGGAGGGACCAAGGCGTACCGGGAGCGTGGAGACAAAGCTCGAAGTCGTGGAGCAGGAAGTTTTCAAGTGTCAAGGGATGGTGGAGCGTGGACTCAACGCCAACCAGATGATGATCACGGAGTTCACCAACAACCACAAGCTAGATGCTAAAGTCATTGGGGAGACCATCTTCAAGCTTCAAGAGAAAATCGAGCACCTCCAAGCCCAGATCTATGACCTGCAAAACCAGAACTATGAGTATGAATATAGATTCAAGCGAATGAGTTTGGCTGCAGATTTAAAGATCCCGGAGACTCGATCATCCTTTTATGATGGAGAGCATATGCCTTGGAAGACGGACGACAAGCCTACATCATCAACAACTCCTACTTCACCACCTCCGAGGACATAATCACATGGGTATGGGCACTCCCCTTGGCAACTGCCAAGCTTGGGGGAGGTGCCCCGGTATCGTATCACCATCACACTCTTATCTTTACCGCTTTATTTAGTTCGATCCTTTTAGTAGTATCTTGATCTAGTAGTTTGAAGTTTTGATATCAAGTAGTTTTGAGTTTTGCATTGTGATCTCTTTTTGTAATCGAGTCTGTGAGCTTTCTATAATAAAGATTAGTGTTGAGTCAAGGGCTTTGCTATGTTGCTATGATCTTCAGAAAGTAGAAAGAATAAAAGAGTTCATATTGATCTTATGGATAGTGATAACTTCACACATAGAAAGTATGAGGCATAAAAATTGTTGAGAGTTGATGAACGTAGCCTTGGTCATTGTTGCAATTAATACAAAGTGATAAGGAAAGAGGGGTTCACATACAATTACATTATCTTGGACACCTTTTATAATTGTGAAGCACTCATTAAGTATGACATGCTAAAAGAGTTGATCTTGGACAAGGAAGACAACGTAATGGTTTATGTTTTCTGACATCTCAGTTAAAGTATATTGTCATTGACCTTCCAAACATGTTGAGCTTGCCTTTCCCCCTCATGCTAGCCAAATTCCTTGGACCAAGTAGAGATACTACTTGTGCTTGCAAATACCCTTAAACCCAGTTTTGCCATGAGAGTCCACCATACCTACCTATGGATTGAGTAAGATCCTTCAAGTAAGTTGTCATCGGTGCAAGCAATAAAAATTGCACTCTAAATATGTATGACTTATTAGTGTAGAGAAAATAAGCTTTGTACAAACTTGTTGTGGAAGTAATAAAAGCGACGAACTGCATAATAAAGGTCCACATACAAGGGGCATTATAAAGTGACGTTCTTTTGCATTAAGATTTTGTGCATCAACCCTAAACGCGCATGACAACCTCTGCTTCCCTCTGCGAAGGGCCTATCTTTTACTTTATGTTTTTACTTTATGCTTGAGTCAAGGTGATCCTCACCTTTCCCTTTTTCATTTTATCCTTTGGCAAGCTCTTCGTGTTTGAAAGATCATGATATATATATCCAATTGGATGTAAGTTAGCATGGGCTATTATTGTTGACATCACCTAAAGGTGAATACATTGGGAGGCAACACAATAAGCCCCTATCTTTCTCAGTGTCCGGCTGAAACTCTATAACTACAAGTATTGCGTGAGTGTTAGCAATTGTAGAAGACTACGAGATAGTTGAGTATGTGAGCTTGCTGAAAAGCTCTATTATTGACTCTTTCTAATGTTATGATAAATTGCAATTGCTTCAATGACTGAGATTATAGTTTGTTAGTTCCCAATGAAGTTTTTGAACCATACTTGACATTGTGAATTGCTCGTTACTTAAGCATAGGAAATCATATGACAAAATCTATATATATATATGTTGGTGTTATTAGAATGATCATGACGCCCTCATGTCTGTATTTTATTTTTATCGACACCTCTATCTCTAAACATGTGGACATATTTTTCGATTTCGGCTTCAGCTTGAGGACAAGCGAGGTCTAAGCTTGGGGGAGTTGATACGTCCATTTTGCATCATGCTTTTATATCAATATTAATTGCATTATGGGCTTTTATTACACATTATATCTCAATACTTATGGCTATTCTCTCTTATTCTACAAGGTTTACCATGAAGAGGGGGAATGCCGGCAGCTAGAATTCTTGCTGGAAAAGGAGCAAACGTTGGAAACCTATTTTGCATAGCTCCAAAAGTCCTGAAACTCCACGAAACCACCTTTTGGAATTAATAAGAATTTCTAAGCGAAAGAAATATGCCAGGGGGCCCACACCCTGTCCAGGAGATAGGGGGGCGCCCCCCCTATAGGGAGCGCCCCCTATCTCCTGGGCCCCCTGGTGGGCCTCCGGCGTCCATCTTTTGCTATATCATCGCTTTTACCCTGAAAAAAATGGTGGGAAATCTTACGGGACGAAACTCCACCGCCACGAGGTGGAACCTTGGAGGAATCAATCTAGGGCTCCGGCGGAGCTGTTTTGCCGGGGACACTTCCCTCCGGGAGGGGGAAATCATCACCAACGACCCTCTCATCAGGAGGGGGTCAATCTCCATCAACATCTTCACCAGCACCATCTCCTCTCAAAACCCTAGTTTATCTCTTGTATCCAATCTTGTATCAAAACCACAAATTGGTTCCTGTGGGTTGCTAGTAGTGTTAATTACTCCTTGTAGTTGATGCTAATTGGTTTACTTGGTGGAAGATCATATGTTCAGATCCTTTATGCATATTGTTACTCCTCTGATTATGAACATGAATATGCTTTGTGAGTAGTTACGTTTGTTCCTGAGGACATGGGTGAAGTCTTGCTATTAGTAGTCATGTGAATTTGGTATTCATTCGATATTTTGATGAGATGTATGTTGTCTTTTCCTCTAGTGGTGTTATGTGAACGTTGACTACATGACACTTCACCATTATTTGGGCCTAGAGAAAGGCATGCGGAAGTAATAAGTAGATGATGGGTTGCTAGAGTGACAGAAGCTTAGACCCTAGTTTATGCGTTGCTTCGTTAGGGGCTGATATGGATCCATATGTTTAATGTTGTGGTTAGGTTTACCTTAATACTTCTTTTGTAGTTGCGGATGCTTGCAATAGGCGTTAATCATAAGTGGGATGCTTGTCCAAGTTAGGGCAGTACCGAAGTACCGGTCCACCCACATATCAAATTATCAAAGTACCGAACGCGTATCATATGAACGTGATGAAAACTAGCTTGACGATAATTCCCAATGTGTCCTCAGGAGCTCCTTTCTCATTATTAGAAATTGTCCAGGCTTATCCTTTGCTACTTAAAGGATTGGGCCACCTTGCTGCACTTTGTTTACTTTGTTTACTAGTTACTCGTTACTATTTATCTTATCACAAAACTATCTATCACCTATAATTTCAGTGCTTGCAGAGAAAACCTTACTGAAAACCGCCTATCATTTCCTTCTTCTCCTCGTTGGGTTTGACACTCTTACTTATCAAAAGGACTACGAGATATCCCCTACACTTGTGGGTCATCACACCTTGCCATTTGCTAGCTACGCCGGTAAGCATGCTCAGTTTACCAGTTGCGTGTGCTGCTCCTGCCTTTCCTTCACAAATTCTAGTGAGTTGTGCTATCTAATTTTACCATGCAATCTGTTGCTCTAGTGTATATGTTCTATATGTCGTGCAATGTGGTGCTCACCTATTAACTGTTTTGTTAATTAGTTGTCGTCTTCAGTTAACTGTTTGGTTCAATTCTGCAAATGTGATGTTCAATTCTTCAGGCTGCAATTTTGTATTGTCTTCCATGTGAGAAATAAATTGAATTTATCTTTATGAAATACATGAGAAATGAATACAAGTGCTATATTTTCAAGTTGTCAAGCATGCTTGGTTTGGTTATACATTGTGCAATGTGGTGCTCAGTTAACGTGCGGTTCATTTGTGTTGTGGTGTTTAGTTAACTGTTTGGTTCAATTCTGCAATGCGACGTTCAATAGTTGTGGGTGCATTCTGTTATTGTATACCATGTGAGGAATAAATTGAATTTGGCTGTAGTAAATACATGAGAAACAAATACAATTGCTACAATTGGGTCTAGTTAACTTTTTGGTTAACTGTCTGATCTTCTATTAGGAGTATGTTATATTGTGCAATGTGGTGCTCAGTTAATGTTTGGTTCATTTGTTGTGGTGTTTAGTTAACTGCTTGGTTCAATTCTGCAATGTGATGTCCAATTGTCGTGGGTAGAATTTTGTATTGTTGCGCATGTGAGGAATAAATCGAATTTGGCTGCACTTAATACATGAGAAACATATACAAGTGATATATTTCCTAGTTCTTGATCATGTTTGGTTTGGGTAAATGGGTTTTCCGTGTGGCTTGAATTAATCCGATGAATCTGCAATGTGCTTATTTTTCATTAAATATTTTACTAATAGCATGCGAACCCTTACTTAACCTGTTGACTAACTACCTTATATGTGTTGCAGGGAAACAATGGGAAGCACTGAGGTTTACAATCGAGGTTAGCACGTGCATGGTCCGTTCTCTAATAGCACATTATTGTGCAATTGCAGGAACCATTCTAATATTTTGGTTTTTAACAATTTTCTCTTGCACATGTAGGTCCTGCTGTCATAGGTTTTGACCCACTGTTCGACCCTTTTTGCGTATAGGGAAATGAGTTGTCCATGAATATCAATCAAATCAAGACACTTAGAAAGATTATTAGGATAAAGAAATTAGCGACAAAAACCAACAAGATCTTTGTCTACACAATGAAGAAGACATCAGTTCACTACAAGATGGTACTAACTATTATACCTTGCCTTTTTTATTCCTTTGCCCCATTTCCAATATAGAGAAGATATTTATGCACATCCTTGTTTTCAGGCCTTTCCAAAGCAGTTCACTGATGATTACCTCTCAAACCACCTCTATGGTCAGGAGGCGAGGAAGGTTTTCATACAACACCCACGGTTCAATATTGAAGTGTTCCTGAAGAGGACGAAGGACAGACGGTCAATCATCCACATGCACTGGCCTAAAGTTGCAATGACCTTCAACATGAATGAAGGCTCAATATTCGCCTTCCGCTTCAGCAGTTTTCCAGATGAGATGCATATGTCTATATACCGTCTATGATGCTAATTTCGAAAGGTTCTACATGTTGTATGTGGAACTTGCTGCTGGTGCAGTTGTGTAATGGGGTAGCTGAGTGCTGAAGCTATATCATGTTGTACTCTGATGTATTTCAATTATGAAATTCTGCTTCCTTAATATGGAAATGAAATATATTTTGTGCTTAATATGAATGCCAATTAGATTAATAAATGGATTATGAATAATCAGATAATTATCTTGCTAATTGGGTTTTGCTATTGCAAACGGTTATTGAAAAAATACCGTGGGCGATGACCTCAGGCAACGCACACAGTTTCTAGGAATAAACCGTGTTGGATCAATGAACAATCACACACGACTTTCTCTTGAAAACTGTTTGCATTAGGCCACCTTGCGCAAACGTTTACCACATAAAAGCGGTGTGTCATGGACAGCCTTTGCCACACAGTTTCTTCTACGGACCATGTGCTATACATTCAATAACGCAAACGATTTAATAGGAAAAATTATGTGCGATGTACCTGTGAACGAAACATTTTCCTTGGAGCGACTGTGTGGGATGTACATACGAATGGAAATGTTTAGCTGGGACTGACTGTGTGGGATGTACTTGCGACCGGAAACAATTTCGCCGTATAATTGTATTTTTAGCTCTATTATACGTATTTCCGTATTTGAGCACTCGCCGGTCGCACACGACCTTATTTTGCCGAGCATGTGTGCCAGGAGGGCATATCCCGGATGGTTTCTGGGTCATGTGGGAAGGACCCCCCTATCGCCCACACTCACTTGGTGGCGGTTCCAAATGCCGTCGCAGAAAGGGGTTAAAAACCTTTTGTTTAGGACCGATGCGCGCCAGTGGGAACATGCCACCTTGGAGGACGAAACAATATCGGTTGCCTCCTCTTACGTTCAAGTTTCTTCTCGTGTCAACATAGAACAACAGGAGTGTTGTCTCAATTTTCGGATTTTTGGGGTTCGCTTGGACATTTATTTTTATACATTAACTGAGTTTTCTATGCATCTATGTGCATAATTCAAATTTGAACTACATGCACATGCTCCAATGCATAGAAATGGGTTCAAAATTGGAATGTGTGTCCTTGGTTACATGCTTAAGTCCCATGCAAGAAATGAGAATGAATGTCAAACAACTTGCCATCGTCGGTCGGCCGCTAACATTGAGATACATGGTTTTTAAATTCTAGTAAATCGAAAACGCTTCTGAAATTTATGAAACTTGACATGCTAGCATGGAACGACATCAACATGTAGTGGTAAAAATATTGTTCCATTTGGGGCAGGTTGGGGTATATAAGCTTCTCACAACAAGCCTCATGCTTACGGTAGGGAATGTTTCACCTTTCTGGACAAAACCATATCCATTGCCTCTTCTTGATTTCAATTTTTTTTTCTAGTGTCAACATAGAACAACATGAGTGTTGTGTTGATTTTAGGAATTTTTTGGGGTTCGTTTGGGCATTTTTATACATTAACTGAGTTTTCTATGCATTTATGTGCATAATTCAAATTTGAACTATATGCACATGCTCTAGTGCATGTAAATTGTTTGAAAAATAAAATATGTGTCCTTGGCTGCATGCTTACGTCCTATGCAAGAAATGGGAATGAATGTCAAACACCTTGCCACCGTCGCTCGGCCGCAAACATTGAGATACATGGTTTTTAAATTCTAGTAAATCCAAAACTCGTCTGAAGTTCATGAAACTTGACCTGCTATCATGGAGCGGCATCAACATGCTGTGGTAAAAAATTTGTCCCATTTGGGGCAGGTCTGGGTATAAGGTTCTTGCAAACCAGAGCTTCTCACAACAAGCCTGATGGTTTCGGGAGGGAATGTGACACCCTTGGGGATGAAACGATATCCGTTGCCTCTTCTTGCTTTCAATTTTTTCTAGTGTCAACATAGAATGACAGGAGTGTTGTGTCAATTTTTGGGATTTTTTGGGGTTTGCTTGGATGTTTTTATACATTAACTGGGTTATCTAGGCATTTTATGTACATAATTCAAATTTGAACTACATGCACATGCTCCAGTGCCGAAAAATGGGTTGACATATGAAATGTGTGTCCTTGGGTGCATGCTTAGGTCCAATGCAAGAAATGGGAATGAATTTCAAACACCAGGGCACTGTTGATTGTCGGCAAAACGTGGAGTTACTTTGTTTTTAAATTCTAGTAAATTCAAAACTCGTATGAAATTCATGAAACTTGGCATGCTATGGAATGGCACCAGAATGCTGTGGTATTTTTCGTGTCGATTTTGTGAGAAGGTGCACTCGAATAACAACCAACAAAGGCATTTTGAAAAAATAGCTACCACTTTAATATCTCAAACATTTATATAATTCAAATCGTGTGCATTCTGTTAACCATTCACGTGACGCCACGTGTCTTGGTTTTAATGGCTATAGGAGGTGTCGTGCAGATAGCTGCTTGACTAAACGGGAGGCGTGCGAGCGCAGTCCGGTGCGCAGGTTGACCGAGAGGCGTGCAAGCTGTCCTCCAATGCGTAGGCTCACCGAGAAGCGTGCGAGCTGTATGCTGCGCAGGCTCACCGGGAAGCGAGCCCTTTGACTTCCATGGCCGCCTGCCTTGCTCGCATCCTCTCCATTAATGGCACCCGAGCCACTGGTTAATACGGGCGCCCTTACTGTTTGCCTCCCATTCCCCTCCATCCCGCAGACCTCCACCAACGCCATGGTGCAGAAGGATCATCTGCCATTAGCCTTCAAGTTTGGTGAAGTTGACTCCGAGCCGGAGGAGATAGAAAATTAGGAGGAATGGAGCCTCATGGACATGGCCCTGAACGAACTGGCTATGGCGGTTGCTGCCCCTGCTCCCGTCCTAGCTCCCATCCCCGTGCCCGCACCAGCGACCATTCCCCTAGCATTGACGGGCTGGTCGCCGAGCACTATCGCAGAGCTAGAAGCCGCGGGCATCAACGAGGTCTCCGCGGGCCTGTGCGAGCTCATGTACATGCCAGTGCCATCGCCCGTGCCCGTGCCCGTGCGCATCCGTCCACCCACCGCGGCGCCGGTCCCCGTGCGTTTGGCTGCACCTGTCGCGCCCATGCCCGTGCGCATGCCCCCCTTAGCAGCATGGGACGCTGCCGTCAACCGCTACCTCTCAGCGTTGCCAGTTGCCGTACTCCTGTGCCCCGCCTGTTGATGGCGCGACGACATGATGTTTGATTTTCATGTGAAGAACATTCTGTTTTGCCTTGAATACTTCAACAACGGCATCCCGGAGGACTACAACAACAATGGCAGCGCGGCACGCCACCTCCGCCGCTGTCGGATATAGTTTTTTTGGCACTTAATATTGTATCTTGATCATAGTATATAAGTTCGCAGTGTGACTGAATGAAAAGATATGGTTTGAGCGAACCTGCATTTTTCTCTCTTAATGTACAGACTTATCAAATGATTTTCTTTCGAAAAAAACATCAATGGTTTTTAAATATAAAACACTCATCGCAAATGTTTTAGTTAGAACACACATATGCAAACCGACAGCTTCCCCAGGAAGCCAAGGGAAAATGTGCCGAGCAGGATTTGTGTAGCTCTTGATCGCAAATGTTTTAGAAAGAACACCCGTATGCAAAGTTAGAGCTATGGTCTTCCCCCTTAAGTCAAGTGGAAATTCGCAGCGCAGGATTTGTGCATCTCTTCAATGCAAACGGTTCAGATTGAATACGGTGCAAAGCCAGACTTCGGCGCTAAGCCAAGTGAAAATGTGCCGAGCAGGATTTGTACATCCCTTCAACGCAAACGGTTGTTTTGGATGACCCGTGTGCAACCACGTACAGACAATTTGGTAAGATTTGCATCTGTCATATTGGGTATATTGCCATTTTTCAAACTCGAAAGATTGACATTTGTTGATCTAGTAACATTACCATTTGTCAACCTTGTAACACTGCGATTTGTCAAAATATGCACCTAAAAGTCACTAGCACTATCTAATTTTTACAACTAATATTCAGTAATTAAGCATAGATTTCATTCATAGATTAAGCAGTCGTTCTTTATACAAACAGTTCAACACAACAGCTGAACCGACCAAACTTTTCCCCAATTGTTGCGAACCACGTACCAAAATAGCTAGTTCAACTATATATACTAGCTGATTTTAAGTATGTTGTACAGTTCCACCACATCTATGAACTGAACAAAATAGCCCCTAAATACTACTACTACGGAGAGGCTTTGTACTACTTCCGGCAGCCTCTCCTCTGCCGAGCATGCTTAGTAAGAGGCAGAGGAGGAGGAGCCTACCGACAAGCTGGAAAACTGCAATACGGTGCTTGCCGCCACTGCACCTTCAGCGACGCTCACCTCGAACACCCTCTGCTGCTCCAAATGACCCCTCTCGAAGCGGTGGTTCTCCTTGTAGATCTCCTGATTCCTCGCCTCTGAGGTCGCATGTGCCGTGGCCACAGCGGCGGTAAGGCTCTTTGCTGACGAGGTGCTCCTCCTCCTCCTGTAGGAACTCGGTGTAGCACGCAAGGTCGCTACGCACGTGCGAGCCTCCACCTCTGCCTCCCGCCTTCAGGCGGCGGTTGCGGAGCGGGTGATGACCTCGGCAGTCGACGGTGGGCTGGCGGCCACCATGGCCGAAGATGGGCTGGCGGCCACGACCACCACCTCCCGCCTTCGGGTCGCGGTGGCGGAGCGGGTGATGGCCACGATGGCCGGCAGTGGGGTGGCAGCCATGACGACCACCTCCTGCCTTCGGTCCACAGCGGCAGAGCGGGCGATGGCCCTGGCTGTTGATGGTGGTGTGGTGGCAATGGCGGCCGGCAACAGCTGCCGACGGGCAGCGGCGGCGGACGCCACATGCACTACACTACGCCGGGGACTGCGCCGCCACCACGATGTAGCCTCCCAGCTGGAGCTATCCTCTGATGACGGTGGAGTGGCTAAGCAAAAACAACGAACTGGTGCCATTGGCGATTGTGAGAGAAGCAGATGAGATAAGCTACAGGGAGGGAGGGGAAAATGCTACACAGGACTCGCCGACCGTGAGGGTTTATATAGCAGGCCGGTAAGCATTGGGATTTTAGGGGATTTCACCGAGTCCGGCGGGAAGCTTGGGCGGGAACCTGTGAGGTTGCATGGGAACGGGCTCACCGACAATTCATTATCGCCACTTCAAGCCACCGTTTGACCAAAAGAACGCCTCCGCGTGCTGCGCAAGCTTGCGTTGTAAGTTGTCTATGGCCACGGGGTGACAAGACGTGCGAGAGGAGGACGAAAGGCCATGTACACATACGGTTAATAAAAAAACGTTTGTGATTTAATTACCTACTATACCCCCATCCTGGTTTATACGTAGGATTTAACTAATAAAATACGAATGCATGTCTCCAAAGATAATATAGTTAGATTCGTATTTGAACGTAGTTTCCAATTACATAATTTTTATAACATGCATTAACATTTTGTTGGTTAAATTTAAGGGGAAAGTATGGCACATAATATAAAGGGGATTAATAGACCAAGACGAAGGTAGTAGCACGCAGCCGCTCTCTACACAGCGATGCAACTGTCGGTTGGCTTGTAGGCGACCATTTCCTGCGTGTTCAACTGCTCAATGCGTGTGGTTGCTTGCGGTTGAGGTGGCCATGGCGCGCTCTGCTCATGTCCCACCGCACGCGCTCTGCTCTCGCATCCCTCCGGGCGCTCTACCCTCGTCCCTCCATGCGCGCTGCTAGTGTTTGGGGCCGGCGCACGATCACGCACGTTCTTGTGCATGCGGTTGCGCCAGGCGCAGCGCAATGATGTAGTTACCCGCTGCAAAAACTGCCATGCGTGCACGTCGAGAATCCAGGCCACCCGGCCCCCATTTATTCCTGCATCCAATTACCTTCATCTCTCGCGTCACACGACACAATAAGCACACCCACGGTGACACATACAGAGAGGACATCCAGCGGTTCCAATGGCGCTCCCCGTGGCTCCAATAGAGCTCCGAGAGGCCGACGACGACAACGGTGGGCAGTTCACCATGCATCATGTAGTGTACACCCACATGAGGTGGAAGGCCCTCTCGGTGGTGTACACGAATGATCCGGTCTCGGCGGAGAGCTCCGTCCAAAATATTGTGCAGTTCCTTGCCGAGGACAAGTACCAAGTGGTCGGCTTCGACCTCGAATACACCATCAGTCGTGTCGGGCATGATCAGCAGATTTCCATCACCCAGTTCTGCATGCGACATGACGTCCTCGTCTACCACTACCGCCTGGCCACAAGGCCTTGCGAGCATTTCTCCAGGTTTATCAACAGCTCCGACTACAGTTTCGCTACGGTGGAAACCACCAACGATCTAAAAGCGCTCAGGGTTTCGGGCTTGAAATGCCAGAATCTTGTCAACATCCAGGACCACTACAAGGTCTGGGGTAGCAACAACAACTAACAGAACTCCTTGGTTGACCTCGCCTTGGCCATCATCGACCCCTACTACATGAAGATAAAGGATGAGAGCAAGAAGGACAAGAATTCCTGGCACAATGTCTAGCATGAGAGATTGGAACACGTCAAGTATGAGTACACAAGCTACGAGATGTATAGGCGGATCGTTGACATGAGGAAGTGTCTTCTTCCTGCCCCAGATGAGGGATCGAGCCAAAGAGCAGTGGCGGGAGCATCACAAGAAGTTCATGACTAGACGGTCGTTTCTCCTAGTTTAGAATGCATGCAATTGTTTATTGAGGTGTGTGCAAATGATCTGTATAGTCACTTATGTAATTGGATGTTTATTTCTGTTATATATATACATGTTATTCTACTGTAGACAGAGCAAATCACACGGCTTATTAGCAGCAATCGTTTGTGTTATTATTGGTCTTCGCACACATTTGTGATTACGAACCTGTTTGCTGCGTATCACACACATCTTGTTTAGTTGAACCGTTTCCATTGTGTTTCCTAATCACACACAGTTCACCCTAGTGAACTGTATGCCGTATATCGCACACACCCTCATCTGGCTGCCCGTTTCTATTGTTCTGCATCATCACAAACAGTTCTTCTGGATTAACCATTTGCCACTCATCGCACACACAAATCTAATATGAACCATGTTTGATGTCGCCGCCATCGCAAATGTTTTGCATCTTTTTTGATGGTTTTATTACATCACCGTTTGTGATTGATGCATCACACACAGTTTCGTTGAAGGGTCTCTGATTCGACTGTCGCTTTTGGACCATCCTGCAGTAGTGTTAGTTGATCTTCTCGAAGAGGACGATCCATTACGTTAATGTCTTCATTTGTCTGCTTCAGGTCATCATGATGAAGTCGGCATCCTTTCTTCGGGAACTCCATCGTACTTACGAAAGAATAGGGGGTGTATTCCAAAAGAACGGAGCTCTTCAAGGTTGACTATCTGGTAGATAACAACAGGGAAGGTGGCAGAAGGTAACTCTCGAATTGAAACTTAAGAAGATATCAAGACCAAAGTGAGAAGGTACCATGAGAAATTTCGAGCGGGCAGGTAATCTTTCGATGCCTGAAACAGGGCATGAAATGGGTTCAGAGTAGCGGGAATAAGTATTGTGTCTGTTACCAGAATAGATCATTTCTAGAAAGGTGACCTGTGAATTACATGCGGAGTCAAACACGAGGAATAACTTGGCAAAAGGGGCGTATAGGTGAGTCAGGTTTCGATCCTGTGGAATTGTGGGTTATGGGCCCAATATCTGGGTTAAAAATTAGATAATAGACTGTCAGTTATGTCGGCAACAACATCAGTACCAAGGACGAGGGAAAAAGAGAACCATTTTCCTGCTCGTTGAACAAGGCAGACCAATAGCCAAAGTTCTCGTCCATCGGTAGTTACCAGAATGTCATCAACAAAAGTAACAGGGTCTTACTGACATAGTGGTACAATGAGGTGCTTACCTAAGCAGGGAATTATCACTGCTCAGCTAAGTCAGATTACAAGAAAGGTTAAAGAAAACAATGAAAAGGAAATTGCAATTATTAGAATAAAGAGAACAATGGAAAGGGAAATGTGTTTAAACACATATTTTAGGGGTATATCCTTCCCATGGACAAGAAGAGCATGATACCCATGGCAGGATATAACGTAGAAATTCCTTTAGGTATGGGGAGAGAAATTTCATGACATTACCCATACAACGGTGTTTGGATAATTCAGAAGGAAAATTTAGCATTGTGCTTCAAATGTTTTTATTTAAAATCGGAGTACGACAGACATGCTTCGAGATAGCATTGACATGGTATTCAAGCAAAGGTCATACTTTGGATAAACCAAGGATCCATCAAGAACAACTCATAGAAGAAGTCTTACAATCTCCTCATGGAAGAATGGCTAACTTCGCTAAAAAGGACACTATAACAATAGGTCCTCTGGCCAGGTGCACTAGGCATGACATCACCTTATCGGGTCAAAAGGCCAGTGTTATAACTCTTGGGAATATGTTCCAACCATCATATCTGATCGAGATTCAGGTCTGATTGGTGTCAGGATACCTCAGACTCATGATGCCTAAGAAGGAAGGGGTGCAACACAATTTGACGAGATGGCGTTGCAAGATTCTCGGGAAATGAACTATGGAAGCAAGTTCTGAATCATGAGTTCATGATTTAACTAAGGAGAGGACGAGGTGGTGACTGATGAACTCAACGACAATTCATCGAGATTCCCAGAAGATGGATTTCCACAACTAAGTGAACAAGTTTATAGTATTGACTCGGACCAAATGATAGAAAGACTTATGCTCAAGGAAAACATCCATAATTAAAAATTCATCAAAGGTGCACTTGGAAATACGGACTATGTAGCACGATCAATGTTAGAATGTTGATCCAATAGCCAATAGACTTAGAATGAAACTATCGACCATTCTCTCCAAAGCAATAGGGTTGCTAGAAGTTCTAAATTCACACATAATAGTTCCATTTTTGGTGTTCCGGTTTGAAACAACACGGGGACCAAGGAATGAACGGAGATGGCGAGAAATATTACAATATCAAGAATTCTTAAGGGTGGAGCAATTCTCACAAAATCCTTGACATAAACGATGGTAATACTCCAAGGTAGAACATAAGATAAGCTAGATAGTAAGGAGCTCATGGTTCAACTCAAGACATGAACAAGTTTGTGTTGGAGTGAAGGCAGGAAGGTTGTCGATGATAACACAATCATCATGGGACAAGTATATTATTTATCGTCGTGAATTCGATTGTTATCTTGGAAGGAGTCAAATATATTGATGATGATCACGACAAATTTTGTCGAGAGGCTCCATGAAGAAGCAATCGAACAACGATTGCATCAAGCAAAAGGACTGATGCCGTGAAAGATTATTGGAACTACTGATATGATGTAAACTCGGAATCAAGCTTGTTGTTCGAGGTGTAACGATATGATGAGGAAGATTGACGTAAGCTTAGCTCATCGTAAAAGTTGTGCTCCGGGAGTAAGGACCAGGTAGCACAGTTAAAATCGACACGATAATGATATAGCCAAGCAGGCTAGGAATGACGTTATCGAGTACAAACTTGTAAGTAAAGAAGATTACTAAGAGTTGTTTAATCATGGTGCGGACCCGATTTAGTTATCTGTGTTCTTGAGTGACTAACGACTCACCCAGGGAAAATTGGAATCAGTTGGAATTACTACTTGATGAAGGCTCATAATTAAGCAACATGATTCTATGATATTATCAAAATTCCAGAGGGTAATACTCGAAAGTAGGACAATATAAAGGTTGGACACATGTTTTGATTTGTAGAAGACACGTTCTTTAACTTGTCCGAGAAAAGGAATCAAAGAATATCAATATGGCCAGAAACACGATTACAAAAGACCAGATCGCAGATATAAGATGAACTTATACCAAGGGAATAATTAATTTAAGAGAAGCTTCCATGATAAGTTCCACAGGTTCCATGGGCATGAACACAAAGGTTCGAGGTTGACTCCCACTTCTTCAATGCCTAACATTTCATCCACTTCTCATCTTCGAAGAAGTTGTAGAGTAGAAAATTATCTGGCAAAACACTAGAGGGGTATGACTTGTGAAAACTTTCGGGTTCATACGACTTTAGGGAAGGTATATGCTCAACCCATCGGGCATCTTAGAAACATATACCACAAGCTTCAAGAGTAAATATCATCGGATCAAAATCAGAGCATGGTTGGCCAATCAGAGAATAGGATTTACCGATGGCATTATGTATCAGGGAAAGAACTCCTCGAGGTTTCAGTGTACGAGGGACACTGTCGGATGATAATTCAACAAAGGATCTGACGGTCCATAGCGAAGCTAATGTGAGCATCGACGCACAACCAGAGGAAGAAACAATGCAAAGGCATTGGATTATAGAAACAACTGACTAATTCAAAGCTCAAATGCAAAGGAATTATGATTTCCAATTCAAGGGATGATAACCCACAAGTATAGGGGATCGCAACAACTTTCGAGGGTAGAGTATTCAACCCAAATTTATTGATTTGACACAAGGGGAGCCAAAGAATATTCTCAAGTATTAGCAGTTGAGTTTCAATTCAACAACACCTGGATAACTTAGTATCTGCAGCAAAGTATTTAGTAGCAAAGTAGTATGGTAAAAAAGGTAACAGTGGCAAAAGTAACGATAGCAGTTTTGTATTAGTTGTAACAGTAGCAACGGAAAAGTAAATAAGCAAAGCACAATATGTGAAAAGCTCGTAGGCATTGGATCAGTGATGGATAATTATGTTAGATGTGATTCCTCATGTAATAGCTATAACATAGGGTGACACAGAACTAGCTCCAGTTCATCAATGTAATGTAGGCATGTATTCCGAATATAGTCATACATGATTATGGAAAAGAACTTGCATGACATCTTTTGTCCTACCCTCCCGTGGCAGTGGGGTCCTAATGGAAACTAAGGGATATTAAGGCCTCCTTTTAATAGAGTACCAGACCAAAGCATTAGCACTTAGTGAATACATGAACTCCTCAAACTACGGTCATCACCGAGAAGTATCCCGATTATTGTCACTTCGGGGTTGTCGGATCATAACACATAATAGGTGACTATAGACTTGCAAGATAGGATCAAGAACTCACATATATTCATGAAAACATAATAGGTTCAGATCTGAAATGATGGCACTCGGGCCCTAGTGACAAGCACTAAGCATAGCAAAGTCATAGCAACATCAATCTCAGAACATAGTGGATACTAGGGATCAAACCCTAACAAAACTAAGTTGATTACATGGTAAATATCATCCAACCCATCACCGTCCAGCAAGCCTACGATGGAATTACTCACGCACGATGGTGATCATCATGAAATTGATGATGGAGGATGGTTGATGATGACGACGGCGACGACCCCTCTCTGTGGCCCCGAAGGACTCCAGATTAGCCCTCCTGAGAGAGATTAGGGCTTGGCGGCGGCTCCGTATCATAAAATGCGATGAAACTTTCTCGCTGATTTTTTTCTCCACGAAACAGAATATATAGAGTTGGAGTTGAAGTCGGTGGAGCATCAGGGAGCCCACGAGACAGGGGGCGCACCCAGGGGGAGGGGGCACACCCTCCACCCTCGTGGACAGGGTGTGGGCCCCCTGGCCTTGATTCTTTCGTTAGTATTTTTTATATTTTCCAAAAGTTATATCCGTGGATTTTCACGTCATTTCGAGAACTTTTGTTTTCTGCACAATAAACAACACCATGGAAGTTCTGCTGAAAACAACGTCAGTCCGGGTTAGTTTCATTCAAATCATGCAAATTAGAGTCCAAAACAAGGGCAAAAGTGTTTGGAAAAGTAGATACGTTGGAGACGTATCAAGAGATCAGAGGCAAATGATCTGATTAAGGATGGAATAGTTGAGTAGGCTTAGGGGTACAATCGACGGCTATTTGATTGGTTGAGATCCAACTCATGTTTAAAATGATTTCTGAGCCGGATGGATGAATTCTAGGATCTGATTGAGGATTGCGAGCATTCGCAACATACCGAATCAAGGGACTCAAAATGATATGTCAAAGGATACTGATGAATGTTGCTAGTCGTATGGAAGGCAACCATAATGCAAGCAGATAAGTAATTGCAGAGCAATAATGGGCAGAGGATTACCGGAAGAATAGATAGTATTTCAATGTATCTTGTGAATCATATGAACAATGGGGGAAGGGTGGATACTTGGTAAGTGCGAGGAATTATACGTAGGGGGTATTCATGTGGCAAGGACTGCAAGGCAGTGGCACAAAGGACTCCTATAAAGTCAGAGAATACTTCAATGTACCATGTAATAACAAGAGCAACTAGGAATGGAAGTATGAACGACAGGCGTATGTGGTTATCCATAGGGGTTGACGGTGGAAGGAAATTGCAAAAGCGATGAGCACATGTTCTCGGGAGAACATCAGAGAGTATCTTTCAAGTCTTCTAGTGAAGCAGGCGATCATCCAGAATGCAGGGATTCTCCAGAAGGAAGTAGTTACGAGAACCTAAAGTTAGAGTTAGTAAAATCATTTAACCCGAATAGAAGAGAGATCAGATTCCCAGTGTAAAGATGAGGAGTAAAAGATCCAAATACAACCCAATGGCGACGTGGGACCGTAAGCCACACAATCATGTTAGTGAAAGTTTTGAATGACTAGACTCAACTTCGGCCAAGGAGTTGGAAAGGGGGATTCCTACAGGCAGTCGGCTCTAATACCAACATGTGGCGCCCCCGATTCAATCGTACACTAATCATACACGCAAATGTGTATGATCAAGATCAGGGACTCACGGGAAGATATCACAACACAACTCTAGACACAAATTAAAATAATACAAGCTTTATATTACAAGCCAGGGGCCTCGAGGTCTCGAATACATAAGCTCGAAGACACAAGAGTCAGCGGAATCAACAATATCTGAGTACAGACATAAGTTAAACAAGTTTGCGTTAACAAGGCTAGCACAAAAGTAGCAACGGTCGAAAAGTCAAGGCCTGCTGCCTGTGACCTCCTAACTACTCCTCGAGGCCGAACTCCACGTAGAAACATCCTCGGGATCCTCTGTCTCCTGGACTCCATCATATGATCGCAATAACCGGGAAACGGGTAAATAGAAGTAGCAAAGCAACCGTGAGTACTCATCCAAAGTACTCACAAGCAAGGATCTACACTACATACGCATTGGTATCAATGAAATGGGTAGTATCCGTGGAATGAACTGTAGAATGCCAGAATAAGAGGGGGAGAAGCTAGTCCTATCGAAGACTATGCTTCTGGAAGCCTCCATCTTGTAGCATATAGAAGAGAGTAGCTGGTAAGTTAAGCAAGTGACATCGTATAGCATAAACCTACCCGACGATCCTCTCCTCGCCACCGTATGAGAGAGCGATCACCGGGTTGTATCTAGCACTTGAGAGGGTGTGTTTTATTAAGTAACCGGTTCTAGTTCTCATGAGGTCAGAATACAACTCTGGGTCGTCCTATTACCATGGACACAACTATTCGAATAGATAAACTTCCCTATAGGGATGCACCACATTGCCCAACACACTCAATCCCTCTGGTCGGGCACACTTTCCTGGCTCATACCCGGCCTCGGAAGATCAACACGTCGCAACCCTGCCTAGGCTCAACAGAGAGGTCACGCCAGTCTAAATCCTATGCGCGCAGGGGTCTTGGGCCCATCGCCCATTGCACACCTACATTTTTCGTACGCGGCCGGTGAGCAGACCTAGCCCCTTATACAAGTGCAGGCATTCCAGTCCAACATAGCATGTGCCACTCGGTCGCTGACGTCTGAAGAGCTTCGGCTGATACTACGACGTCGAGTGTCCATAACTGTTCCCGCGTGGTGGTTAGTGCGTATAGGCCAATGGCCAACTCAGATCAAATAACCAAATCTTGTTAATGTCTTGGGAGCGTGCGGTGACGAATAGTGCTCCTGTCACCCCGTCTCGAGGACTTATGGCAAGGGCCAGGCACAACCCACTCCCGGGCGGTCTGCCTTACTCGGTCATGCCTCGTAATAATCTCACGGGTACCCTCCAGGTCAACCCGACTGCACATCATGCACATGTACTCTACGAGCCGACCCAACTTTAGTCACAACAAGTATCACGTATAATAAGTATGTATGTATATACCCGTGATCAACACCCGACGTGATCACGGCCCGGTAGTAGCATGACAGACGAACAAGAATGTAGGGCCACTGATGATAAACTAGCATCCTAAACTAAGCATTTTAGGATTGGAGGTAAAGGTAACAACAGAAGTAATAAGGACATGCTATGCAGCAGAACGGAATCATCCGAAAAGCAGTAACAACTACACTACTCTAATGCAAGCAGTAGAGAGAAGGAGTAGGCGACATCGAGATGATCAAGGATGTTTTGCTTGTTTGGTTGCTCTGGCAAGAGGTAGGGGTCGTCATCGATGTAGTCGATCACCGGGGTATCGGCAGCTGTCTCGGGGTCTATCGGAGAGAAGTAACGGAGGGGGAACACAATAAGTAACATAGCAATCAAAGCGTCACAAAGCATAACATGGCAACACATGGTTCTAGGGATGACCAAACGCAGTATTGGGTGCTACTAGCGAAGGGCGAAAACATCTGGGAAACTATTCCCGGTGTTTCGCGTTTTCGGACAGACGAACCAGAGGGGGGCGGTTGCAGGTTTGCTGTGCTAGGGACGTGTCGCAGATGAACGGACTGTGTATTCGGATTGGTCTCGGAATTCTGAGCAACTTTCATGTACAAAACATTTTCATCTGATAAACAGTTTATTTTATATTATTTATCAAAGTCTTAATTCATTTTTAGAATTAACAGAATAAATTTAATTAGAAAATGCAATTATGATGTCAACATGACATTAGCATGATGTCAGCACAACCAAAGATTGACTAGGTCAACCCTGGCAGGTGGGACCCGTTCGTCATAGCCTCAGATTAACTAAACAAGGTTAATTAGTTTAATCACTTGATTAGGTTGACTAAATTTAATTAGTTTAGTTAAATAGAATTAATTAACTTAATTAATTCACTAATAAATTAATAATTATTTTCATTTTTATTAAATTCATTTTTTTGTAATGTCTCAGGGCGTGGGCCCGAGCTATCATAGGCCTGGGGCCATCCGGGGCGGGCTAACGGGCGTTGGGCATTGGGCACCCGAGTGGGCTAAGCCCGGGTGTCGGTGGAAATGACACCTGTGGGGTCAGGAAGATACCTTCTACGGTTGGCGGGCGCGGGGTTGTGTAAAGAGCGGGTCCAGTAGTCAGCACAAGGAGATTTTACCCAGGTTCGGGCCGCGGGGATGCGTAATACCCTAGTCCTGCTTTGGTGTCTATTTCAGTGTTCTTGAGCTCCTGAACTAGCTACGGTGCGTGTGTAGTTCAGAAAGTACGAATCCTTCTCCTGTACGCCTCGGGCCTCCTTTTATAGTCAAAGGGGTTGCCACAGTGGCACACAGGAGGTGGAAAGGTATATACAGTTTACAAGCTTATCACCTAACATCACAGGACAAAACGCATTAAATGCATTACATAGTTGTTCTCTTGCTTTATCAGGGATGGGAACGCTTCCCGTCCCGTCCATTGCCGCTTCGACTTGCTTCGACATGCGTCCAGGCCAACGAGGCATGCAGTGCTATGTAGGCTGGCAGGCTGCTGAGCTGGTGCGGTGGCAGGGTCTTCACGAAGATCTGCATGCCACCACGCAGGTGTTTGACTAGTCGTCTTTGGAGCCACGTACTGCCACGTAGGTCGGTTGCTGAGCTGGGTCGGCGACGGGGCGGCAAAGCCTTGTCATAGTCTTGCCGATGTTCCCGGCAAGGGTCCTGCCGGGGCCTCGTGGGCGTCCTCGGCAAGGGTCTTCCCGGGCCTTGGTTGTCCCCGGCAAGGATCTTTCCAGGGGTCTTTGTCTTCTGGTTTTCATCTAATCTTGCGGGCCTCTGGCCTCCAAAAAGATCTGCATGTCACCATGCAGGCGCCTCCCGAGGCTTGGTACCAACATTTTGTTGATGGTGTCGGAACTCTCAGGCTCAAGGGTGGCGATCTAGCTGGTGTTGGGTGAGTTACTCCGGAAAGGCTCTTGTCGGGGCCGTGGAGGTGGCCCCGGCAAGGGCCTTGCCGGGGACTCCACCTCGCCCCTCTGCTCTTCACGCTTCTGGCTTGGGAGCTACTCTGGTAGTTTTGTATCCTTGCCTCCCTCTTCTCCTCCCCCAAGTATGGCCACACGCGCGGCTACGACTGCCCATGCACAACTAAAGGGGTACAGAAGGGCCCCTACTTTTGTACACCTTCAGGAGCCCCCGGGCCTGGGCCAAACATAAGTGCGACGAGTTGTTGGGCTAGGCCTAGAACGGTGCGCGGGCACGTATAACAGAGTTTTATCCGTAGTATGTTTTCCGCCAGTTGTGCTTCCTCACGACCCACATTGAGCGCATGACGTGGGGGTCGTGCGTGGAGTCATCGCATCATGCTTGCATCACCCCGCGGTTAATAGTAAAGAGGCGGTCCGCGTCCCCCTCATAAAAACAGAGGAAGCCGCAGGGGCGCGACTCATTTACTAAGTGGACTCGGGTCGTGGCCATTATGGCACCCGTGCCCCACGATCATGAGGCGCTAAACAACCATTCCACTTGTCATCTGAATCCTGGCTCGCCCGCCATGTGTTCTCCATGCGTCGGGGAGGGCAGGTGGTGGACTCAGAGGGTATGGGCTTAAATGCCGAGGCGGGAGGCCGGGCGCCGCTGGTTGGTGCAGCGGGTCGGTCCTCTCTACTCGTGCCCCCGGTGGCTAGATTGGTTGATTGGGGCTGCCGCTTTTAGTCTCGCTTGGCCCCGCCCCCCTATAAAAATGGAGAAGGACAACGTCTTCCCACATCTATCTTCTTTCAATCTGATCCCTTTCCTTCCCCTGTCATGGCGAGAGGGCGCGGTCATGGCCGTCCTTCTGTGGAGGCGACCAGGTCTTCCTCCCGCCAGAGGGCCGCGGTGGTTAAGGAAGAGCCAGATGTTCGAGGTGAAGGCCACGTCCAAGGCAGAGGCGCCGGACAGGGCCGCAGTCGGCGAGGCAGTCGAGGCAGAGGTGGGCGCGGATGGGGGACACCTGCGTCGTCATCATCTCCATCGCCATCTCCTCCACCATCTCCTCCTGCTTCGTCGAGCGGCCATATCGGGGATGCGACGCTGGAGTTCATCCTACGACTGTGCGAGCCGCCGTGCAGCCGCCTTCGTCTTCCGAAGCGTTTGCGAGGGTGCTGGAGGTTGACCAGCCGCCGAGGTTGAGACTTCACATGAAGGGGTGTTGCAATGGCGACATGTGGGAGAACACAAGGTTCCCTGCCCCTCATGTGATGCTCCTCCGTTGGGTTTGGAAGACCTTCGCACGCGCCCGTTGCTTGATGAAGGGGCATGTTCTCCACTTCAAGTTAGCGGAGAGCGATCTGCTCTCCGTCAAGGTCTTTGGGCGCTCGGGAATTAGGTTAGGGTGCTGCGCGGAGAGCTCGACCGATGATGAAAGCTCCTCCTGGAGCGACAGTGACGAGGAGGACACCGGCGGGGAGGACGACGGGGACGGGTCCGACTAGGTGTTGGACGCATCGTCGTTGGGCGACGCCGGCAGCACTTCCATCTGCACCTGGTCTTTCCCCCGACAGAGCGATTTGCCGGGGGTGGGGCTAGCTCCTTGAACTTATTGGGGTCGCCTCCCTTGGCGGCTAGTGTGGGAAGGTCGGGGAAGACGAAGAAGGCGGGCGGCGGCCGTCAACTCAGAGTACGATGGCACCGATGCCTTCGTCCATATTGCTGGCCCACTACCTCATCTTTCAGCTCTTCTTTCGGCACCATCATCACCAGCCTCTTCTGGACGGCCGTCGAGATGTTCTCTTGGTGTCTTCTGCTGCTCGTACCTCTCCTAGGCGCCCCTTTTGCCCTCTTGCCATCTTGTTCCGTTTTCTGAGGAGAGGGACAAGAAAGGGATTACGGGCATCTTATCTCTTTTTAGTTTTTAAGCCTGCGGGCACTTGTCAGATTTAAACCTTGTAATCTACCTTGCTCATGTGTACATTCTGTATGACCTGTACTTTTTAACAACGTATTAATGAAGAAAAGGGTGTTTGCCGGGTTCTTTTGTGCGCGACCGAGGCTCACACCAAGGAATGAACCCTTGTTATCTTAAGATAAACATTGTCATCCGACAACAGACCTTGCCGTCCTCCTACTTTATAGCTCGACTACACTCACACCCTTGGCGGAGGTAGGGGCAAAGTAGGATCGGGCCCTTCGTTTGCTCCCTTTCCACCGCACTACAACCAAGTTCCGGTCCAAAGAAAGGTTTCTGGACACGGGAATGAGGGAGCACAGCGGTATAAGAGTGGGCGAAGTTTCATACGTTCAAGTTCCATACGGAAATGTAGGGTGGGGGATGAAAGACTTATCTGATTCTGCAGCCCCCGGCAATCTTGGCTTGCCGTGGTTGGATCTCTGGATCTGCATCCCCTGGCAACCTTGGCTTGCCGGGGTTGGGGCATCGGCCTGTTTCCTTTCCTCCAAATATTTCGGCAGGAACGCCTACGCATCCTGTGAACCAAAAGAAAGGACAGGAAGGAACAGAGAGACGCACACTCGACCTCTAATGCTAGGGGTTAATTGCTGCTAAGCACTCTCAACCTTAACAAAGAGAGAGACTCAACCTAGAATGCATGCTAAAACTTAGGGCGACAGCGGTTCATTTATTTATCTGTTGCTCAGGGTCTGCGCCTGGCTTTGTACAAAGGGTTACATGCCTTGCCGGCAAGGCTTGTACAAAAAGTGGTCTGCCGGGGGGGCTGGTAACCGCGCCTTATGGGTAAAACTTGCAAAGATGTTCGATGTTCCAGGAGTTGCTCACTAGAATACCATCTTCGGTCTCCAGGCGGACTGCGCCGGGCCTGGTGACTCGTATTACCCGATAAGGGCCTTCCCACTTTGGCGTCAACTTGTTGGAGTTCTTGGCAGACTAAACGCACCGAAGAACAAGCTCGCCTTCCTCAAAGCTTCGGGCATGAACCTTGCGGCTATGGTAGCGGCGCAAGGCTTGCTGGTAGCGTGCAGCTTGCACAACCGCCCGAAGACGATCTTCCTCAAGGAGCATTGCGTCATCTTGCCGGAACTGGTCTTGCTCAAGTTCATCATAAGAGAGCACTCGACGTGACCCATATGTGAGTTCTGTGGGGAGAACTGCTTCTGCCCCATATACGAGGGAGAAGGGTGTCTGGCCGGTGGCTTGATTTGGTGTTGTTCTGATTGGCCAAAGAACTGCCGACAACTCATCAATCCAGTGTCTTCCACACTTGTGCAGCCTGTCAAAAGTCTTAGTCCTGAGGCCTTACAGCACTTCAGCATTCGCCCTCTCAGCTTGGCCGTTGCTTCGTGGATGAGCAACAGAAGCAAAACAGACCTTGCTACCGAGGTCTTGGATGTATTGCATGAAGGTGTGGCTTGTAAAGTGCGTGCCGTTATCGATGATGACCCTGTTTGGCACACCAAAATAGCAGACTAGCCCTTGAAGAACTTGGTGACTGATTGTGTTGTCACCTTTCTCACTGCTTCCACTTCCGGCCACTTTGTGAACTTATTGATTGCAATGTACGAGTACTCAAAGCCCCCGACAGCACGGGGAAAGGGGCCCAATATGTCGAGCCCCCAGACTGAGAATGGCCAGGAAAGAGGGATTGTTTGGAGAGCTTGAGCTGGTTGATGAAGCTTCTTTGAATGGAACTGACACACTTCACACTTGGTTACTAGTGCAGTTGCTTCCTGGAGGGCAGTGGGCCAGAAGAAACCTTACCAGAATGCTTTACCGGTAAGGCCTCTCGACCCTATGTGGGAGCCACATATGCCTCCATGTATCTCTGCCAACAGCTCTAGTCCGTCTTCCCAAGGAATGCACTTCAATTTCACACTGTTCGATCTTTAGCTGTATAAGATGTCGTCCATGAACTGGTACATGGCAGACCAACGGGCTACTTTCTCCCCTTCTTCCTGCTCCTCAGGGAGTTCCCCTATTTGGAGGAACAGGATGGTGTGTTGCGCCCAAGCTGGAGCTTGAGGTTCGATGGCAAGGACTGGCATCTCTTCTGCCTTGGGAGCGGCTGTTTCTACGGCAAGGGCTGGACGCCCTGCCAGAGTCTGTTGCTCCTTGGCAGGCTTAGCGTCCCCGGGAAAGTACTTGCCGGGGCCTGATTTCCTTTGCTTGTTCTGTTCTCTCGATGGTTCAACGGACGGTTGAGTTAATCGAAGCACAAAGGTACCTGGTTCCATAGGCAGCTTGAGGGCAGCGCGTTTCGACAAGCAGTCGGCGATGCTGTTCTCTGCTCGGGGGACATGCTCCACTTGTATACCGTCAAAATGGTCCTCCAACTTCCTCACTTCATCCATGTAGGCCTCCATCAACAGGCTCTGGTGGTGCAAATCTGGACTTCATGCTCTTGCCAGTGGAGCTCTCTGGCACATCCTTGACAGGAGCACATCACTTCGAAGAGGCGTGCTTGCCGGAGTGGGTGCAAGAGGTCTTGCCAGTCTTCCTCCCTCCTGGGGCTCCAGCGGCAGGAGCAAGTGCCTTGGTGGTAGTTGCTGCAACTGCCTCCCGGTATATTTGGTCGGCGCAGATCAATGCGTCTTTCTTTTCGGAGGGGACGGTGATGATGCCCATCGGCCCAGGCATCTTCAGTGTGTTGTAGGCATAGTGTGATGCCTCCATAAATTTGGTTAATGCTGGGCGGCCGAGGATCCCATTGTAGGGCAAGGGGATCTTGGCAACATCATACACAATCCTTTCTATTCTATTGTTCAGCTCGCCTCCAAATGTAACGGGTATTGTAATTTTACCTTTCGACTGACTCCTTCCCAGATTGACCCCTTGAAACGTGCCCGTCTCTTCGAGGTCTCCATTAGGAACTCCAGCCTTTTGATCACGACAGGCGAGATCAAGTTCAGACTGGCCCCGCCATCGACTAGCATGTTTGTCACCTTGAGATTGCATATTGTTGGCGAAACCAACAATGGCAAACACCCGACCGCAGTTGTGCGATCAGGGTGGTCCTCGGTGTCAAAAATGATAGGTGTGCTAGACCACTTCACTGACCTCTAGGCATCGAACGATGGCTCTGCCGCAGTGATCTCACATGCCCACTGCTTGAGTTGGTGGTGAGAGGTATGCAGCAAGGCGCCACCGTCGACGCACATGGCCTCTGTAGCTTTCTGGAACTCATGCTCGCCGGACTCGTCGCCCTCTTCATGATCATCGTCTTCCTGCTTCTTGTCACGGCCCTGAGCGGGCCTTTCTTGTTGACTGTCTTTGCCGCGGCAACCACCTTGGCCGCCATGCTTCTTGCCGGCTCCCTCGGCACCATCCTGGCCCTTCTCCTTGTCCCGCCTCTCATACTCGGCCTTCTACTTCTCTCCGAGCTGTTCAACCTGTTGGCAGTTCTGGAGGTCATGGCCCTTGGTGTGATGGATCTTGTAGTACTACTTGTCAGAGCTTCCTGGCTTGTCGGCGGCCGCTAAGGCCCGGCAGGCGACGCACCTAGCAACTTCCTTGCCGGGGTCGTCAGCCTTGGCCTTTTTGGCGGCGCCGGATCCCTCGACGACAAGAACAATTTTGCCCTTATGTTTCCTGTTCCGGCATCGGCCCTTCTTTGCCGGGGTGACGGTGTCTTCGTCTGTGGAATCGGTTTCCACACCGGCGTCTTCGACGGGGTACTTCCTCCCTTCTTCAGCTCGAGCACATCTGTCGGCCAGAACGTAGAGTTCGGCCACATGTTTGACCTTGTTCATCGCCGGCTCTTCACGCATCTTGCGGTTGTGCACATTCTGATGGAATGCGCCGATGACAGTGGTGGGATGAACATCTGGGATGTTTTACTGCACCCGACTGAACCTCTGTATGTATTTGCGCAGGTTTTCGCCTTCTTTCTGGGGGATGACATGCAAATCGCTTGGCTGGCCATGAGCTTGGTGGCCTCCAGTAAAGGCGCCAACAAACTCATGGCACAAATCCAACCAGGAAGAAATGGAATCCGCTGGCAAGTGCATCAACCATGACATGACATTGGCCTTAAGTGCCAATGGGAAGTAATTGGCAAGCACCTTGTCGTCACGAGCTCGGGCAGCTTGCATCGCGATGGTGTAGATGTTGGGGAACTCTGATAGGTGAGTTTGCTATTGTACTTCTCGCCGACATCAGGCTTGAACGTGCGGTGAGTGGGCCACTGGAACTGCCGCAGATCATGGGTAAAGGCTGGGCAACCCACCTCGTAAGGTAGGCCACCAGAGTGTCTCGGTGCTGCCTGGTCCACAGTGGGCCCTGCCCGCCTATCTGACTGATGGCGCGCTTCGGGCCGCTCCTCGATGGTGGTTCGAGCGTCTTCATGGGCTCTCTCCCGAAGAACTTGGCGTTGATCGCGGTGGGTCCATGGGTCGGACGACGCTATGGAAATATTATGGCAAGCGTCATCCCGACGGACTGGTGTTCGCGGTAGCTGGCGCGGAGGAGGAGAGTGCACCGTGGCCGTAGCACCTCCGGTCCTTCCACCACTGGCATGCGGCGGCTCGACAGAGTGTCGGCTTGAGGGCCCCGCTGGTCGCGGCTCATCCTTGTTGGTGATGCTGACGAGGCTCCTGATGGTGGTTCTCCACTCGTCGAGCTTTTCCGCAATGGGAGGGAAGTCGAGGAGCAACCGCGCGCGCGCCAGAGCTTTTGCTGGCGTGGGTGGCGGCAAAATCTGCATGGACCGTGATGCGCTCTGACTTCTAACCATGTTAGAAGGAGCCCTATCACGGCCCTGCGGCCGTGCGCCATTTTCGCCAGCGCCTCGGCGTACATGCTGGTCTGGTACATCCCATGAATGGCGCACAGGACTCTTCCTGCGACAGCGCCCGAGGTCACTAATGTGGTGACCCTATTTGTCGCACATGACCTAGGAAGAGCATGTTGCGGGCCCCGGCATAGGTGTCTTGGAAGTCGCTGCGCCACCCGTTGGCAGCACGACTCTGCCCTTAGAGGGCCCCGTGCCACCTGCGGGGGGCACAACTCCATCTTTGGATTTAGCGGCGTGCGGCTCGTCGTCTCGTGTACGAGCAATGCCGCTTGCTACCTATTGAGCACTGCGTTGGTTTTCCCTTGAAGAGGAAAGGGTGATGCAACAAAGTAGCGTAAGTATTTCCCTCACTTTTTGAGAACCAAGGTATCAATCCAGTAGGAGTCTCCTCAAAAGTCCCTCGTACCTACACAAACAAACAAGAACCTCGCAACCAACACGATAAAGGGGTTGTCAATCCCTTCACGGTAACTTCCGAAAGTGAGATCTGATAGAGCTAATAAGATAAGACAAATATTTTTGGTATTTTTATGATATAGATTGGAAAGTAAAAGATGCAAATAAAAGTAGATGGGAAACTTATATGATAAAAGATAGACCCGGGGGCCATAGGTTTCACTAGTGGCTTCTCTCAAGATAGCATAAGTATTACGGTGGGTAAACAAATTACTGTCGAGCAATTGATAGAAAAGTGCATAGTTATGAGAATATCTAGGCATGATCATGTATATAGGCATCAGGTCCACAACAACTAGATCGTATGATTCTGCATCTACTACTATTACTCCACACATCGACCGACTCCTGCCTGCATCTAGAGTATTAAGTTCATGAAGAATAGAGTAACGCATTAAGAAAGATCACTACAAGAAATATGTCAACTTGTGACCAGCACTATTGGTCACTGAATGGTCACTATTTTCAATTTGTGACCTTTTTGTGACCAAAAACATAAGGTCAAAAGCTGGCGGTCGTAAACTGACTATAGCGGCCTTTCTTCTGGAATGGTCGTAGACGTTTATGACCAAAATACGTCTACTGTGGCGTTTTGGTCACTAGCAACCTCCCCAGGCCACGTAGGCATCCAGCGTGGCAAGCTGATGTGGCACAAGATTCAGCCCGGTCCAATTCAGTTTTCTACATGGGCCTAGCCCAACAATTCGGCCTTTTTAATGTATTTTTTTCTTGTTAATTTTCACTAGCTACATGGGCTTGGGCCATTAATTTAGCCTTTTTTCTAAGATGCAACCTTCTACTAATTTTTTATTTTCGTCCTTTTTTTCCACTGGCCCCACCAATCAGATTGGTCCCACTTGTCATGCTGATCACAAAATTGATCCCACACATCTAAAATTTCAAAACCTATCAAACAACCATTATAACTTGGACCCCCTTGTCAGGTTTCCATTTGACGGGTATTCAAATCACATACACAATCATTATTTTGAACAATCCAAATAGCAAATGAAATTCGTCCAGAACAACACGGCACTAGTCTATTACAAACGTTACAGTATACTACAACCCAGTAAGCCTACTACTGCCTACATTTACAACACATAATATGCTAGTCTTTGTTGATATGCTTCACAGCTTCGAACTTGGATTCACACTTCACCTGTGAAAAAAATAAGAATGAACATATAAGAATAAGAATGTGTACAGAACATCCAACATTAGCCAATGAGGGATCCAATAACTTATAAGCAAGAATTGACAGCAAATGAGATGTACATAAATAGTATGACTAACATTAACCAGTATGTGTTCATGGAGTGACTAAAATGTTCTCACTAGCTAGGATTTCTTTTGGTATATAGTATACTGACATGTGCAACTCTAACTAAATTGATTATAGAAATGAAAAGAATTGTAAGCACCAGCAGAACAGATCTAACAAAACAGATCATGATTTATGGTTGTAGGAAAATAGTAAAGAGATGGAGATACACACATCAAGCATACCAGCTACTACAATAAGAGGTCCAGATGCATGCATGAGCACTTATTAATATTTATATTCATCATCACAACAACATATAACCACCTATGCTCATTGTTACAAATCTATGCATAGTTACAAAAAATAAACCTATGTATTTGAAACCAGAATAGATTTCTCACTCAAATCTGAATTCATTGGTTTCTCCCCCAAACTATTGAAATCTCAGGCCTCTAATTCGCTAGTTTCTTGGGCAACAAACATCATTGCAAATTTGCAATGCAACATAGATAAACCAAATGTAACATCAGAAACAACAATGTAGAATCATCTAGACCACGTGTTTACTAGCAAAAAAATCTAGAACACATGTTCAACCGAAATGCACTACTCCATTCTCATAATATTAACATAGAGGAACTGCGTCTATTAGACGATCTCCACAAGGACCAAGCATCCACACTGCACAAACAACACACTCGCATGCAGAGAAACAGAGCTCATGCAGTAGCAAATAAATATTGATGGATTACCCATCGTGCATAGACCAATCAGCAACAACAGCAATAGTAGGTAGTAGAAGTAGAAGAGGGAGGGCGCTATCATGCACAGGGGCACGACCAAGAGTCGGGGAGGACGGGGCCGGAGTAGGTGAAGAGGCCATCCTCCTCCTTGTGGTGCATGCCAGCCATTGTGACAGCCTTGACTTGCTAGCCATCGCCTGATTTCGCTCCCCCACCCGCTGCTTTGCCTGCAGGTATATATACCAATAAAACAAGGTAAAATGAGAACCAACTGAGCACTTTCTGTATTACCAGAACAAAACTGAAATTCAAACAATAACATGGCCCTTGGTATGGAAACAATTCTGCAGCTATATACCAATAAAATGAGGTGAAATGAGAACCAACGGCACAATGTCCAAAAAAGGCCAGCAGGATGAAGCTATAGCCAGCTAGCTATGCACCATAGGTGTCTGTACGGCCAGGTCAGAAGAATAACACGGCTAACATAAGGAGCGACACAACAGTTGTTGTGCTACCACAAAAAAATTGGGATTCGAACCTATTGTAACTATCACTCCATCCATTATTTAAACTACCAAAACATCTTTATATTGAGAAACATAGGTACTGGTTGCATATATAGACTAGTAGCAGTACTATGTGTGGCAGTTTTAACAAGTCAAATAATTTTACTGTAGACAAGCTGCATATATAGGCTAGTAGTAGTACTGTAATCTGAAAGTGGCTAAAGCATACAAGAAACATATTGCAGTGTACTCTAGCCCAAACGAATTCCCACCCATGCCTTGTTTCAGATTAGACACTTTCTTACAACTGAATTCCAGATACAATTGGTTTAAGATCCATGTGTATTAATTAAGAAGGAGGCGACAAGTAGCCATTGCATGTGATGGCAGGCAGACAGGAAATGGTTAGGAAGAAGAGGAGCAGTGGAGCACTGACTGATCCATTGGAGGCCCTGGTCTTGTCCTTCTTGAAGACGACCATGAATCCCAGATGCACTCGCCATCGACCACATTGGAGGCACTGACTGAATACAAACAAGAACATAAGACAAATAGTACATATATTAGTAAGATAAGCAGCTGTAACATAACAGGAACTGGAACGGTGATTCTCATTTAAGCAACTAGAGTACCATTTGTGCACATGCCGAAACAATACATGGAAGTACTAAATTTCGATGCCGCACACACGCGAAGCAAGCAAACACAGACTAATTTCAGTCACCTGATTGCAACTGAAGACAAGAAAAAGGCTTGTTTACAGGAGATTCGTTCAGACTCCAGATGCTAGAGGCACCAAAATTTAGCAGGCAGCAAATAGACCAGGAGCATGGTCGCAAAGCGCAGTGCACACGCACACACCGAAATTCAGTACCGTTCCAGCTGATGCTATAGGCTACAGCGGTGCACGGAGCAGATTCTGATGCCGCACACATGCGAAGCCCGCATCTCTTGGCATGCGCGCGCGCGAGGCAGCAGCGACGCGGAGAAGGCACGCCCTAAGGACACGGTGCTGCCTCGGGAGCTGTCTGGAGTGAGGGCCGCGACGACGGGGATTGAGTTTCAAATCAGGCAGAGATAGAGAGAGAGGGAGAAAGGGAGAGGGTGAAGGGGGGAGGGGCGCAGACCTTGTCGAGTGTGGAGGGGTCGAGGGGGGCAAGGGAGCCCTGTAGGCGGTGGACGTCGGTGTCCAGCGCGCCGGTGCGGCGCCGCAACACGTCCTCGTCCCGCAGCTCCCGTGCCGCCTTGGCCGCCGCAGAGCAGGGAGCCGTGGCGATGTTCCGAGCTTCGGCTCGGCGATGGGATTGGGCTCGTTGTGGTCATGGCGGTGCACTGGCCCGTCGGGGCGGAGCAGGGAGCCGGGGCAAGGGAGAGGAGGGAGGTGGTGGCGGCGATCTGGAAGGGGAGGGGAGCAGGGAGCTGGGGCGAGGAGGGAGAGAGGAGGATTGGATCTGGAATCGGGAGAGTCTTCCTTTATTCTTATCTTGTCTTGTGATGAGTGG